>NC_085860.1:27376216-27378716 GCF_034702125.1 Engraulis encrasicolus
TACCAGCATCGGCATCTTGAGTTCTTGCAGACAACACACACACGCACACTCACACGCACACGCAAGCACACACGCACGCACGCACGCACGGACAGACTGTCATCATGCTGCTTCCCATTCACATTAAAGTTTTTCGCACGCACGCACGCACAGACTTTCATTATTTCATTATTCCCATTCACGTTAAAGTTTTTCTTTCCCAGGGCAAAGCCTTGGCCTGTCCTCAGCCTCTTGCCTGTCTTGCATCTCATACTGCCTTCTTTCCGTGAGTGAGGTGAACTCCACCAGCAACAGTTCTAACCACATCTTGTCAATAACATGGCATTTGGTAGTTGTTGTATGTATCTGTGTAGGGATTGTGTACCATGTTTCATTGACTACACCATGATTGCTCCTTGCAAGGTCCAGCTCGAAATCCTTTTGAAGTCTCATGGGAGTCGCATGTTATGTGTAACCCGACGTATTACTGAGCAGTCTGTCCCCGTCAGGGCCGCAAACTGGCCACCATGCCAATGTGAGTCACATCACGATACTGCTGGACCAAAGGACCAGCCCGATAGCCGAGCGCTACCGATACTGTGTGATTCTTTGGGAGGGAGGTTTGCTAACGTTCCACGCCACCCTCTGCTATGGCCTCCGTTACATATGCTCATGGAACAGGAGACTGGTATGTTATTGCTCCTACTGTACTGGGTATTGGGCATATGGATAGCCTCCAAATCATTTTAATTCCAGGCCCAGCCGTGGCTCAAATGGCTGGGCACTTGACTGCTGCACTTGCGACCCGGGTACGATTCCGGCCCGAGGTCATTTGCCAAGCCCTCCCCGTCTCTCTCTCCCCACTTATTTCCTGTCACTCCTCACTCTCTCTGGCATAAAAGCATAAATATATATATTTAAAAAAAAAAACATTTTTGAATTCCCTCCTCGTGTTTCTACTATTCACATGATTGAAATCAAGGACCCATAGACGTTGACCCTGACCCACAGACCTCCTCTCCAAAAAACAGTCCTTGGTTGGATAGCCAGTATGCCGTAGAGCCCAGCCCAACAGGGATCAAAGGTGGCATACATGGAACACTGACTCTGCAAGCTCTGACATTACCCTAGTCATTGGGACAATGCAGGCCTGGACATAATATACGAAATGTGCTTAAAAGGATTTTCCCAAAGAGTGTGTTAGTGTGTGTGTGTATGTGTGGTAAATGCTCTTTTTTCACGTCTGTAGCTATTCTACAAGACTAACTAGAGAGAGAGAGAGAGAGAGAGAGAGACAGTGTTTGAGTGCACGCTCGCATGAAAATTAGACTACAGTACAGTGTGTGCGCACTTATCTGATCATTAACGGGAACATTGTTAAGGGTATATGTAGGGGTGTTCATTAATGAGGACAATGTGAAGTGTGTGTGTGTGTGTGTGTGTGTGTGTGTGTGTGTGTGTGTGTGTGTGTGTGTGTGTGTGTGTGTGTGTGTGTGTGTGTGTGTGCCATGTGTGCCATGTGTGCATTCATTAATGCGAGCCCTGTTAAGGCTGATTCTGTGCGTGTTCATTAATCTTAACATTGTGAAGAGTGTTCTTAGCATTGATTGGACAGAGGCTACAGAGTAGAACATGCACCGGGTATTCAACCCAATTTTTTAATTCCAGTCTCTCTCTCTCTACCATGCACGCGAGCGCGCGCGCGCACACACACACACACACACACACACACACACACACACACACACACACACACACACACACACACACACACACACACACACACACACACACACACACACACACACACACACACACAGAGTCTATGAAAGTTAAACTCTGAAAGTCTGCTCAGAATGTATAGGGTGCCTCTACACTTTCTACACTTCTCATTAAGATTTCTTTCTTTCTTTCTTTCTTTCTTTCTTTCTTTCTTTCTTTCTTTCTTTCTTTCTTTCTTTCTTTCTTTCTTTCTGTCTTTCTGTCTTTCTTTGATTTGGTCCTTTCAAATTAATCAATACAATTCAATACAATCAAACATCATTGTACAATGCATATGCCGACAGTCATCAAAGAAGCACAAGCAGGCACAAAAATGCAGCATGAAAAAACATGCAGACAATACACTCATACACTAGAAACACACTATACAACAAATAATCTTCAGTTTCACAAGCTAAGCCTACAGCAGAGTGTGGTGGCCATCTTTGAGACCTGGGGCCTATACTACAAGCAAAGCTGGTTCAGGAGTAAACCAGGTTAAGTCAAGAGGTAAATCATCTAATTGAAGAGCCTGGAGTCCTCATTCTTAAGAAAATGAGGACTCCAGGCTCTTCTTTTGGATGATTTACCTCTTAACTTAACCTGTTTTACTCCTGAACCAACTTTGCAGTCTAGGCCCCAGGTCTGGCTTGTTTTAACCACTGTTTAAGCGTCTTTTTGAGGCTGCCTCTGGCTGTGTTGCCGTGACAACGGTCCCCAACACTGTTGTCAGGGAAGGCACTGGTCAGGTGCATTCTAG
>NC_085860.1:27383716-27386216 GCF_034702125.1 Engraulis encrasicolus
AGACATAACCTGGTTCTCACGCGATTTTTGCGGAACATTGTCAATGTCTTAGCTCTTATGCAGCTTATCTGGAAAGGCCTGGGTGTGTTCAAAACAGCTCGAACTTGATTGGAGAATTCACATGGCTTTTTTTAAATCACATACTAATTCAACCAATGACTTGTATATATCCCGCCCCATGATCCCGCCCAGCGATTCTGATTGGACAGGCTGTGAAATATCTGATTCCGTTCTTTTCTTTGAAGGCCTCATTTATTTTTCCTCTATTCATTTGAGTTAGCAGGAAAAAATGAGGCACGGTCCCTATAGTCAAATATGGCCGAGTTTCCCTGATGTTTTGGGGTTGCTTTGCTGCCTCTGGCACTGGACTGCTTGACCGTGTGCATGGAATTATGAAGTCTGAAGACTATCAACAAATTTTGCAGCATAATGTTGGAGTCCACCCCTGAATCCCATAGAAAACCTATGGAGAGATCTCAAAACAGCAGTGTGGAGAACGCACCCTTCAAATCACCTCAAGGATGGTTTAAAATTCGTTGCAAGCGTTAAAAAGCGTTGCAGGAAACTCATTGATGGTTATCAGAAGTGGTTGTTTGCAGTTATTTTGTCTAAAGGTTGTGCTACCAAGTATTAGGCTGAGGGTGTCAATACTTCTGTCCGGCCCATTTTTTTTTTTGTGGAGTTTTGTGTAAAATGGTCATTCATTTGACTTTTTTTTCATTCTCTTTTGTATTTTTTCATTGCAAGACAAACAAATGAAGATATTAATAACAAAGAATGTGTGATTGCAATCATTTTCTGGAAGAAATTGAGTATTATCTGACAGAATTGAAGGGGTGCCAATACTTTTGGCCAGCACTGGATAGGATAGGATAGGATAGGATACTTTTTTTATTCAATATCTTTTCAGGAAATATGTACAGATCATTATTTTTAACATTGATATTGAAAGGTAAAAAACCCCAAAAAGCCGCTCTTGGCTGCTTGTCGCGGGGAAACCCAAAGAGACAAAATACAGAGAAAGAAAAAGAAAAAAGACTAATACTAAAAGAAAAACAGAGTAAAGGAAGAGAAAAGAAAGAAGAAAAAAAGAAGAGAAAAGTTATGAGTTTGAACTAAAAAACGACATTTAGATCAGCACTCCATGTGACTTGGCCTCACACAAATCCCACCTCACTCACGCAACCCCCCCACCCCCAACAGTCACAAAGTGATATAGGTGACCCCCCCCTTCCCCCCTCCCCCCACACACACCTCACACAGACAGGTTGAAGGGCTATGTGTTTCGCTTACGAGTTACAGTTCATTTTACAGGGTGGGCCTTTTCCATATCTCAAGGCAATTTGCATCTATGGGGTATATTTACACAATAGCATTTTTTTCATTTCTCTTTTAATTTTTTTTAGTGATTCACACAACTTCACCTCTTCCTCTAGTTGGTTCCATATTTGGAAACCCCTGCAGGCAACACTAAGACCTGTGGTTTTTAGTTTTCTTTTCTTGCCCCAGTAAAGCCTTTTTTCTCTGGTGCCATACCGGTGCAGGGGTCTACAGAAAGGGATGAGTTCACATAAGCAGTGGTTGAGTTTATTTATGACTTGATGAATTGTGACAGCATTGAGAAAGGTGTTTAGATCCTCAAGTTTCAGTATTCTAGCTGCTTTAAAAAGGGGTGCTGTATGACTTCTTGAATGTGACCAGAAGATGGTTCGGATAACTTTCTTTTGTAGGCATTGAAGTTTGTGTAGGTAGCTTGGGTAGGTGTTACACCATATAATATTGCAGTAATGTAGATGTGGTTCAAAGAGTGATCTGTAAAGGATGAGTAGTGCTGAGCTTGGTAGGTGATATCGTAGTTTGTAGAACAAGCCAGAGTACATGGATAGCTTTTTTGTCAGTAGATCAGTGTGGTGTTTAAAGTTTAGTTTTTCGTCTATGTGAATCCCAAGGAATTTTGTGTGTTCTACTCTATTTATATTGTGGCCGTCAATGTTCAGGCATACGTTTTCTGTTTGTTTTCTGTTTTTATTTGATCTAAATATTATGAAGTTGGTTTTTTTGGTGTTTAATGATAGTTTGTTACATTTCAGCCATATATTAACTTTTTCAATCTCTGTGTTTGTTATTGTTTCTAGCTCTGATGGGTCATGGTGTGAATGAAGGAGGTTTGTATCGTCTGCAAATAGTACTTTCTTGAGGGTGTCTGTGCAGTTGGTGAAGTCATTCATATATATTATGTATAGTAATGGTCCCAGTATGGATCCTTGTGGAACCCCATGTTTTGTGATTTGTTCAGTGGAGTTAGATCCTTTTATACTCACATACTGCTTTCTCCCATACAAGTAGCTATTGAACCATTTCAACGCGATTCCTCTAATGCCATAGAAGCTGAGTTTGTCCAGTAGTATGTTAAGATTTATTGTGTCAAATGCTTTTGATAGGTCTAAGAAGACACCGATTGCAATTTCCCCTTTTTCAAATGCGTCATTTACTTTTTCTA
>NC_085860.1:27396216-27398716 GCF_034702125.1 Engraulis encrasicolus
ATTACTGCACAAGGTAGAGTTTGGGTGTGAATACTGCAGGTATGTGTGTGGGTGTGTGCATGTGCATGTGTTTGTGTATTTGTGTGCATGTGCATGCGTATGTACATATCTGTGTCCCACCATGTGTGTGTGTGTGTGTGTGTGTGTGTGTGTGTGCGTGCGTGCATGAGTGCGTGCGTGCGTGCGTGCGTGCGTGTGTGCGTGTTCACGTGTGTGTGTGTGTGTGTGTGTGTATGTTCCCACCGTGTGTGTGTGTGTGTGTGTGTGTATGTGTGTTTGTGTGTGCGTGTGTGTGTGCGTGCGTTCGCATGTGTGTGTGTGTGTGCATGTGTGTGTGTGTGCGTGTGTGTGTGGTTCTGAATCAGCATAATAAGGTCTGTCCAAGTGGACCCGAGACAGCTGCTGTGAGTGGACCTCAAGCAGAGGCTGACTGGCTGCATACTTCATACATAAATCTCCATGTGACAGCTAACACGCTGGAGTGGAGTATTCTGCATCCTGCCAACATTACCTTGGCTTCAAGATTCAGAATTCAAGATTCTTTTTATTGGTCCCGAAGGAAATTTGTCTTGGACATATACATAGCCAGCCTTGTCCTGACCACCCCATAATACTACCATTTCTATTTCGTATTCATGGTCTGGACTTTGTTTGATCTGACGCGATTGCAGGAAGCAGGAAGGACATTTTCGGAAAAATCAAGATTTAACTTGAACAAACATGTCTGACGTCTATCTATGGCGATGTAGGGCCGATTAACAGACATGTCTGACAGAACATCCTAACGTAGGATAAAATTACAATGTAGGACCGTTTGTCAGAACAACGGCGCAAATCCTACCGGCAGAGATTTTGATAGGAAGGTGAGATGGGACAGCCATGTAATCGTACACAGAAATTAACGGTGAAGATTCGTAACGCAATTATGGCGTCTACTCGCACATCTCCCGCTTTTCTCTAACAAGAGCCAATGTACCTGCTGAGCTGCGGTGCCAGTGATCCAATCATCTGGCTGTATCGGCGCACGCGAAATGATGCGCATGCTCAGTTGTGAAAAGCCGTTGCTCTCGTGCCGTTACGGAACTACTGCGCCTGCGCTCTGTCAAAAAAAACGTGAGAAAAGTGGCTTAAAAAGCTTTGTTTTGACTCGTATAACACAACCAAGCAGTCTAGATTGATCGTTTTTTCACGGTGGTTTCAACCATATGGTTTTCACAACCGCTGGGTTCTTCCCTGTCCTATACTCAGTTTCCCCATTCATTTTTCCCATTGACCCTCAGATCTGGTCTACTTAATCGCGAAATAGCACCCCGAAGGCGTCAACAAGATGGCCGCCATCTGTCCCGTCTCGATCTAAACAGTCTCTGCTACCGGTCAACATCGCTCCACAGAAGACAGGTACCAGACGTAGTGCGGAGCCAAGTGTCTTGGCGGAAGTACGTAGGATGGCGCGCGAGGCTAATACATAGCTGTCACATACAGTAACACACGACACTGATCCACATGACATGAAAAACACCATGCATACATACATAGCCTACAGAAAGAGCCGTCATAGAGATACTTAAAGTGCATATCTAGAACAGCCTCCTAAATCCATACATGGCATACATACATGACTTCTCATGTTTGACAGCCTAGCTAGCACACACCCGAATCATTGTTTGTATAATATCTTAGGTCTTTCTATGGTGCGTTTTAAAAGAAAACAGTAAATGCTAGACTGCCTGTTACTGTTTATATTTTTGAAGGTCCAGTAAGTATATGCATGTAAAGTGCACTTATTTGCCAATGCAGGTGCAGGGGGTTAAAGTCTGTCTTAATGCAATAAGGTTGTGTGCAATTTAGGGTGCTTTCTGCCCTCCCTCACCAAACACACACACACACACACACACACACACACACACACACACACACACACACACACACACACACACACACACACACACACACACACCGTCAGAGAGATTATCTTACCCTGTCTGAGGGGTCTAATTGGGAGAGCCGTGTGCGAGAGAGAGAGAGTCGTGTGTGTGTGTGTGTGTGTGTGTGTGTGTGTGTGTGTGTGTGTGTGTGTGTGTGTGTGTGTGTGTGTGTGTGTGTGTGTGTGTGTGTGTGTGTGTGTGTGTGTGTGTGTGGTTGCTTGTCTCAGGCCAGTGCCTCGCCGCTACAGCCCTGGAATTCAGATGCTCTCCACTGCATCGCTCCACTAGACGTTACCTTGGCAACCTCAAACCCAAACACTCTGCAGACAAAGTCCCATGGCTGCGTCCTACATCAGTGCGGTGTGTGTGTGTGTGTGTGTCTGTGTGTGTGTGTATGTGTGCTAGGACCAGTCTCTCTTGAACAAACGTGCGCGCACACACACACAAACACACACACACAGGAGATGTGTTCTGAGATGTGGTGTTATGTCTCAAGGCAAGTAAGTCGAATGTGTTATTGTTTGTGAGGGGGGTGGGGTGGGAATAAAGTCTTGGTCCATTGTTGTACAGATAGT
>NC_085860.1:27403716-27413716 GCF_034702125.1 Engraulis encrasicolus
ATGTGTATCTCTGTGTCTGTGTGTGCTGCTTGGATGTGTGTTTTACTTTTCCCTTCAACGCCATGGCTGGTGAGTAGAGCCTGGCTTGTGTGTGTGTGCGTGCATGTGTGTGTGTGCGTGTGCGTGTGCGTGTGTCTGTGTGTACTTGTGTGTGTGTGTGTGTGTGTGTGTGTGTGTGTTTGTGTGTGTGTGTGTTGTGTACTGTGTGAACTGGGATCACTGCTCAAACTAAATTATTCATTCTCCTGCACACACTTCTCTCTCTCTGTCTCTCTCTCTCTCTCTCTTTCTCTGACACACACACACATGCTCTCACTCTCCCTTTTTTGCACGCGCACACACACACACACACACACACACACACACACACACACACACACACACACACACACACACACACACACACACACACACACACACACACACACACACACACACAAATCGACTCCCTCCTTTACCTATACTTTTTTTTTCCATTTTCTTTCTTTTTTAGCATTTTTTTTACTTCTTACTTCGGGCTGGAACATACCAAACCAGCTAGGACCAGTCTTGTTTTTGCACATCCACACATTCACATCCACACACACACAATCAGCACTGTATCAAAGTCACTTGTAAGAACACCCATCTAGAACATGTCAGGTGTAGACAACAGCTTACTGCCATAGCACACACACACACACACACACACACACACACACACACACACACACACACACACACACACACACACACACACACACACACACACACACACACACACACACACACACACACACACACACACACACACAGAGAGATATTCTGTGTGACTAGGTCTGCGTCATATTGAGGAACGTTTCCCTGCATGTGTAGCCAGGCCAGGTAGTGTTTAAAATGATTGCCTCTGCCTTTAGCCTTTAGTTTAAAATGATTGCCTTGGGCTATCGCTAACATCTCATTGTGATATTCAATTAGACAGCAATTAGCTTGGCTGTAAGCCTGCCTAAGCACTGTCTAAGCAATCCAAATGTAGCACGCAGCTGATGTCAACACGTCCTAGATTCATTGATTTGTTGATACTACCTGAGAGGTAGTGTAGAGATTCTTCTAAGTCTTTTGGAACTCATGTCATGTGTGAGTTTGTTCAACACTGTTTCTTTCTGTAGAGCACAGCACACACAGCACAGCACAGCACAGCACAGCACAGCACACACAGCACAGCACAGCACACACAGCACAGCACAGCACAGCACAGCACAGCACAGCACAGCACAGCACAGCACAGCACAGCACAGCACAGCACAGCACAACACACCATGGGCTATGTGTTATTGGTGACATAGTGACATAGACACATTGAGAGGGAGTCTATACATGCCCAGTGTGAGTACTATCTAGATGTGGTGTGATATATGCAATTCTCACCCAAACTGTTGGGACAATGTGTGTGTGTGTGTGCGTGCGTGTGTGCCTGCGTGCGTGCGTGCGTGCGTGCGTGCCTGTGTGCGTGTGCGCCTGTGTGTGTGTGCGTGCGTGTGGGTGTGTGTGTGTCTGTGTGTGTGTGTGTGTGTGAGAGAGAGAGAGAGAGAGAGAGAGAGAGAGAGAGAGAGAGAGAGAGAGAGAGAGAGAGAGAGAGAGAGAGAGAGAGAGAGAGAGAGAGATTGCATTCTCATACTGTTCTGTTTGTGTATTTGTTCCTGAAAGTTGTGTGCCTACCTGTAACTTTCTGCTTCTGTCTGTGCTTGAAGATGTGTGTATGAGAAGCCCCATTGATGTGTGTGTGAGAGTGTGTTTGAGAGTGTGTTTGAGAGTGTGTATGAGAGTGTGTATGAGAGTGTGCGTGCAGCATGCCCCTCTATGTGCATTCAACATTCTGTGTCATGTTTTCAAAAAGGCCCACAGGACATGCCCACTTGAACTCACGTCTGGCCTGCCTCCCAGCCACTGACTCGGTGTGTGTGTTTATGCTTGTCTGCCTGTCTGTGAGAGAGAGAGAGAGAGAGAGAGAGAGAGAGCGAGAGAGAGGGGAGAGAGAGAGAGAGAGAGAGAGAGAGAGAGAGAGAGAGAGAGAGAGAGAGAGAGAGAGAGAGAGAGAGAGAGAGAGATTTAAGCTGTGGTAAGTATTTATAGAGTAAGTTGCATGCAGGGTTGGCCAGATGGCTGGTCCTGGTGATCCTATTAGCCTAATTAATACACAGAAAGGAGGGATGAGGCAGATAGAGGGATAGAGAGAGGGATGAAGGAGATAGAGGGATGAGGGAGAGGTGAAGGCTATTCTCTCTCTTACCTGTAAAAGCCTCTCTTTCTCTCAATCTCTCTCTCTCTCTCTCTCTCTCTCTCTCTCTCTCTCTCTCTCTCTCTCTCTCGCTTTCTCTCTCCACACCCCTGTCACCATGTTGACTCTCCACCACCTGCATGGTGTGAGTGTGTGTGATTGTGCCATATGGGAGTGTGTGTCGGTAAAAGTCACATTGTGACTTTAACAGGGGACACCTGCGGGTGACAGTGACAAGGGACATTTTTTTTTTGCTTTGTGATTGCATTATGTGACCTTTTCAGAAGGGACGTTTCTGCAGTAAGTGACTTTAAGACAGGACATTTTCCTAAACGCCTATGAGACGTTAGGACCTAAGGGGCAGCAGCTACCCGTGTGTGCTGCTTTTTGGATTTTACCTCAATGCTTCTTCATAAAGATGCTTCACTCTAAATTGTTACCCATCAAGGCACACATGGCAGACTTTGCCACGCATACAGGTGAGTGTGTGTGTGTGTGTGTGTGTGTGTGTGTGTGTGTGTGTGTGTGTGTGTGTGTGTGTGTGTGTGTGTGTGTGTGTGTGTGTGCGAGTGTATGTGTTTGTGTGTGTGCGTGTGCATGTGTGCGCGTGTGTGTCTGCGTGTGCGTGTGCGTGTGTGTGTGTGTGTGTGTGTGTGTGTGTTTTCCACTCTACATAGGCTACTTTTTCCCTGTTGTTCATTCACAAAGCTGCCGTGTTGTGTCGCCTCCTGCACTGTAAAGGCATTCTAGAGCCTTATGCAACTATCTACAGACTTGTGACACATCTAGGACTGCTGCTCTTAAAGCGATGGTTCGGAGTAGAATCACCCTAATGCCATTTGAACCGTGACACCCATCCACCTTTACACCCGAAGTGTTTTCTGCCGCAGGCTTACATCAACAGAGTTGCCGTGTTATTCGATGTTTATTCCGGTTAGCTTGACTCAAGCGCATATGGATACTGGGCACCGTCTCCAAACTTTCCCCACAAAAATAACATGTCATGACACCAAACTTCTGCAGTAGCACAAATATGGTCTGTACTCACGAAACGAAGCATTTGGAAGTTTGGAAATAGTCCAGGAGTTTAGTATTATCAACACAAGCTGAATAGCTTCTCTGCTGCTAAAGCTGTGCCAACGTTACTTCCGTCATATGAGACAAGCCCGTAAAAGTCTTCAACAAACTTCCAGACGAGAGTGTTAAAAAAGTTTTCACTGAATTGTGATTAAGGCTTATATTTTCAAGGCAATACTTAAAAGATATTTCAAATCTTACCTACTATCAATTAGACAAGGATTTTCGTTATCAATACTGATGCTGAATTCACTTTTCATTGTGCATATTATGAGCTTCGTTGAGGACTCTTACATGCTTGTCTTAGATGACGGAAGTAACGTTGGCGCAGCTTTAGCAGCAGAGAAGCTATTCGGCTTGTGTTGATAATAATAAACTCCTGGACTATTTCCAAACTTCCAAATGCTTCGTTTCGTGAGTACAGACCATATTTGTGCTACTGCAGAAGTTTGGTGTCATGACATGTTATTTTTGTGGGGAAAGTTTGGAGACGGTGCCCAGTATCCATATGCGCTTGAGTCAAGCTAACCGGAATAAACATCGAATAACACGGCAACTCTGTTGATGTAAGCCTGCGGCAGAAAACACTTCGGGTGTAAAGGTGGATGGGTGTCACGGTTCAAATGGCATTAGGGTGATTCTACTCCGAACCATCGCTTTAAGTCCTCCGTGCTTTCATCTCTATTATGTAATGCCAGACTGGCATCAGCAGTGTGTTCAGATTCACTGCATGCAGGCAAGCACTCGCAGCACACATGATCACGTTAAATTTGAGCAACTTTGTTTGACATACTGAAAGTTTGTTAATGATGTGCGCATATAATATATAATAAGTTAAGTATTTATTATATGTCAAATAATTATTTATAGTATCATAATAGTATAATAATATATAATATATAGTATAACAGTATATAATAATAGTATAATAATGATGGACTGACAGGTCTTCTGGAGGTGGACTTAATAATGGTTTTTAGATGAGAAGAGTTCTGAACGGTCTGTTTGAATTCTTCTATTCCTGGGAGCCCAAGGACAGTGTGCTCACCTACTGTGAAAACACCTTGTGACAGCACATTTGTGGGCACGTAGATCAACAACGTGAATGAGCGGACAAATCAACAAAATGAGAGTTTAGAGTTGGCTCAATTTAAAGTGATACTGTCCCATTTCTTGAGTTAAATGATAGGGTTTTACCATTCTCTTATACTTTCAATCGTTCTCTGGGTATGGCAGTGCAAATTTTACCTCCAAACTAGCAGTTAACATTGAGTCCTATGAGACCAGTTAGCCGCCAGCTGGTCACTTTAAAGGATGGAAAAGTTTTCTTGTGGCCTGGATCTGTTGATATAGAGAGAGAGAACAGTACAGTATTTTTGTATTAATTCCGCAGAAAATGAATGTGTCTGTCAGCTTGAGCCGAACAGACTGGCTGCCGCGCTAAAATCCTACTTCAGGCTATACTCACGTAGCCTAATATACTAGTAGAACTACCAGTCCTACTAGTAGGAGAAGACGTAGATGTCAGATTACATCACCCTTGTACTACTGACCTACAAATTAACCCACACAGACCACGAGGGTTTACAGCCTGTGATCTAATGCTCTTACTGTTACAGTGAAGACTTACCTCCTCTGACTGTTCACCTTGACTTTGTTGACGTTTGCTGAGAACTGCAGAGGCAATTGGAAACTGTGTTCAAGAACACACAGTTAATCCAGGCTCAAACTGCACGACTTTTGGCCCGATTCTCGGCTGAAAACCCCCCTTACGACAATCGGTGGAACGTTACCCCCCAGGACCATCACAAGCGATTGTTGGGCAAGATTTCCTTGCTGTGTGCGACATTCTTAGAAAGAATTTTGGCAGCTCCAAGAGTCGGCAATCGCAAATCGTAGAAACCAAGCACTGTTTGATATTTGTGACTGGAAATGGAACGTCGGGCATTGCCTCGGTGGTGGTGAGCAGGCATAAGATTGACAGTTGCGATTCTCTTCTAGTGTGCTGTGCACCCCGATATCAAAATCGGACACACAATCGGGAGTCGTGTAGTTTGAGCCTGGCTTTAGGGAACTTGAATGCACCTCAGGTCTTTTATGCAGAACCAAACTGACTTATGGTTAGTGTGGAACTTTTCAGTGGAGCTATTCTGTGTTTGTGTGCGTGTGCGTGTGTGTGTGTGTGTGTGTGTGTGTGTGTGTGTGTGTGTGTGTGCGTGTGCGTGTGCGTGTACGTGTGTGTGTGTATATGTGTGTGTGTGCGCGTGCACTCGCGCCTGTGTGCCTGTGTTTGTGCCTGTAGAGTGTAGAGCTATTGTGCGTGTGTGTGTGTGTGTGTGTGTGTGTGTGTGTGTGTGTGTGTGTGTGTGTGTGTGTGTGTGTGTGTGTGTGTGTGTGCGTGCGTGCGTGTGTGTGTGCGTGTGCATGTGAGTGTTAATGTGCCTATGAGTCTTCCCGTTATGAAGAACTGTGCGTCTTGGATTGATATCTTGTGTGTTGGGTTAACTAACTATTCTCCTGCATCCTCATCCATGGCTGGAGTGCCCCTCAGCAGGTCACCTAATCCCACAATGCTCCAGGTGCCATCGTAACACATTGAGTGCCAGCCTTTGTTTGGCATGAAATTGCTTGAATGCTAGCCAGTGCCATCAATTTTTAGCATTTTTTGATCAGCCGCAGAATATTTTATGTTAGACCTACAGGCTTTGGGCAGTCATGGGTAAGCGGTTAGGGCGTCAGAGTTGTAGACCAAAGGTTGCCGGTTTGACTCCTGACCCTCCCTGGTTGGTGGGGGAGTAACGGTAAATCACCAGTACTCTTTCCCACCCTCCTCCATGACTGAGGTACCCTGATAATTGTACTGTTCCTTTGTTCCTTTGGGTGCAATTGGGGGTTGCCCCCTTGCTCAGATGCAACAGCAGATGCACAATGCAATTTTTTTGCGTGCAGTGTGGACTTGTGTGCTGTGGAGTGCTGTGTCACAATGACAATGGGAGTTGGAGTTTCCCGGCTTACACTACTTTTCTTGACAGACACATTACAGCAGTGGTTCTCAACTGGAATAGTCTTGTGACCCACAATTTGCCGTGGTCAATACATTGTGACCCAAACTGCGTGTCGCACCGTCAGATTCTTCCAATAATAATAAAAAATATTATCATGCATTTCATAATATGCATTATTATTTGCATTGTATGCTGATATAAAATGTGTCTCATGAAGTAGTGGAGAGGAAAAGGCCTATTAACCATCACAGCTCCGCGACCCACCCAGGAACCCTCCGCGACCCACTTTTGGGTCCCGACCCACCAGTTGAGAATCACTGCATTACAGGACATTTTTTTAAAGCATTTTTGTTACATAGTATGCACTGCTTGACTCTCTGAGTTCAAATAGAGGATCGAAATGTATTTTCACGCCCCAAGAAGAATTCCAGTCGCTTCCAAGTAAACTACATGAGAATGTAGTGCACGAATGCACGCACACGCAAACACACACACACACACACACACACCTTCCATGAATGGGCAGTCCAAAAGCAGCTTGATCCACTGATCCCCCTTTAAACACACACACACACACACACACACACACACACACACACACACACACACACACACACACACACACACACACACACACACACACACACACACACACACACACATATATGCACACACTTGACTCCTTGAGCCCAGATCATCTGTTGATGCCCCCTCAGGTCAGGTCTCGGGGCTGGTAACAGGGTAAACACAGCTGCCATGGTCATATGGTCACCGTGGAGAAAGGAGCTGCCAATCACACTGCTTCACACACACAGCATTGCATCATCACGACCCATATTCATAGAATACCGGGTTCCATGTGTAGACTAGGCAGGCTTATATACACACTTTTTGACATTTTCATGTTTCATTCATTTTATGTGTGACAGGTACAGGTTAGGGATGGGTTTGGTGTGCGTTGTTTTTGGCTATTTGCTTGTTATTGACAAAGCTTAACGTTCAAAAACATTTATTAGCTAACAGGTTATGATAAGGGATGGGTTTGGCTGTAGTTCTTTCACTTAGAAATAGAATTTGTGGACGTACTGGATGTGCGTGGAAATGTTTTGGCAGCGTATGGTTTGTCACTCTTGTAATGGTAAATGGCATGTGGACACTAAGTGGAGGGGATTACTAATTACCCAAGGCCTACTAGTTAGTTCAAAGTCATCTACCGATTTCATGACATCCTTTTCAAATCACATTATGATTGAATGATTGCTTGTTGCTTTTCATAATGAGTGAAGTGTATTAGGAAATAAATTGTGACAAAAACTTGCATCGTTGCGTCGTAGTCACTATTTTTTAACATTCTTGGTGGGCACATCAGAAGTTCCTAGAAGGCAAACCTGTGCCAGAAGGCATCACATTGGTGACTGTAGACCAGTGTTCGCATAAAATGACATGCCAATTTTGTCAAAAAATAAGAAAAGTCTGTCACACACACGCACACACACACTATCCTGGCATGGGCCTTGCTCCACACCAGTTGTGAAGAAAGAGTATCAGCAGTACCTGACAAGGCTGCATTGTCACTGGTGTCACATTCGTCTGACAGCACTGAGCACTGACCTGTCGGCATCATTTGGACCCAAGGGGAGCTCTTCTCTCTTTCTTTTGGTCTTTCTGTCTCTCACTTTCACATTGTCTTCTCTCGCTGATTTTATTCTTTTATTACTGCCCCTCTCTCTCTCTCTCTCTCTCTCTCTCTCTCTCTCTCTCTCTCTCTCTCTCTCTCTCTCTCTCTCGCTCTCTCGCTGTCTCTCTCTCTCTCCCTCATTCTCTGTCCTTCTTTGTGTGGTTGGTCTTTGTTGGCATGGTGTAGTTAATGAGGCCGAGTGTTGAAGGAGAATAAAGCATACAGTAGTCTCTCACAGCGCTGGCTTATAAATCATGTTATTCCCGCTGTATAATCTGCCCTAATGAAGCAACGCTCTTTAGCTTATCAGCCCACACGCCCTAAGCCTCCCTTTCTCTCTCCTTCTCTTTCTCTCCCTCTCTCTCTCTCTCCTTCTCTCTCTCTGTCTCTCTCATTCTTTCTGTGCCCCCCCCCTGCTTTCTATCTGTACAAGTACATGCTGCACCCGAATCTCTCTCTTCTCTTGCTCTCTCTGCCTGTCTCTGTCTCTCCAACATGATCTCCAAAAATTCCGTGCTCCTGGACACGGATGTTAAGGACACAAAATCGGTGTCCAGGAGCACGGATTTAGCCAAAATTCCGTGCTCCTGGACACGGAATTATTTTCCGTGATGGACACACAGAAGTGCTCTCTCTATACTCCCACATCTCTATGTTTCCACAGTCTTGTGTTTTCTCAGGGTTTTTGTAATTTCAAATATTTTTTTCTCAAAAAAAAAATTGTTACTGACAGGTTAGGGTTAGGGATTGTTTTGGTCTGGGCACAGCTAGTTTTCTTTCATTCATTATATGAATTTGATAGCCTAGCAACCAACTGGAAAAGGTATTTCTCAAAAATATTTCTTTAATGACAGGTTAAGGTTAGGGAATGTTTTGGTCAGGGCACAACTTAAGTTGTTATAGCATTATTTTGTTTAGGATAAGCATTTGGTATGTATTTTCTAATTAACACAGTTAACACAGTGCTGTGGTAATACCCAAAAAAAGCACTTCTATGTGCCCATCACAGAAAACAATTCCGTGTCCAGGAGCACGGAAAACAATTACGTGTCCAGGAGCACGGAATTTTGGCAAAATCCGTGCTCCTGGACACGGATTTCGTGTCCTTAACATCTGCGTCCAGGAGCACGGAATTTTTGGAGATCCTTCTGCTCTCATTCATCTTTTTGTCTCTCTCTCTACCATATCTATCTCTGTCCTTTGCTGAAACACACACAGGCTCATACATACACATAGAGAAATGCAGACTTTTCATTTTGGCCTATTGAGTTCGTAATTTATGAAGAAACATTTCTGCATTCTCATGCAAAGTGAATCATTTAGAATATTACTGAGTCACACACACACACACACAGTTTAATTATTGCACTTTGTTTCTTTCCTGCCTTCTCTCTCTCTCTCTCTCTCTCTCTCTCTCTCTCTCTCTCTCTCTCTCTCTCTCTATATATATATATATATATACAGTCCCAGGAAAAAGTTTGTACACCCTTTGAAATTTCTTACATTTCTGTCAAAATTGATCATAAAACATGGTCTGATCTTCCCGGAAATCTCAAGAAGGAACAATCAGAGTCTGCTTTAATTAATTCCACCAAAACATTTACATGTTATCATATTTTTATTGGTCATAAGGCCATAACATTCACAGGAGAGCAGGGCATAAGTAAGTACACCCTTGCATTAAGTAGGTTTTAACCCTCAGTTAGTTGCAATATCATTAACCAGACTTGTCCTGTAGTTGCAGATCAGATTAACAAAACAATCTGTTTGTATCTTTTCTCCCTCTTCTCTAGAGAACTGCCTCTCGTCAGCAAGGTTTGTGGGATGTCTGGAGTGCATAGCTTTCTTGACTTCATGCCATATAATCTCAATTGTTTTTTGTCAGGGCTTTGACTGGGCTATTTCATGTGAATTTCATTATTATGAAGCCATTCTAAAGTCGATTTGCTTCTGAAGTATGGGTTGTTGTCACATTTCAGGACC
>NC_085860.1:27418716-27426216 GCF_034702125.1 Engraulis encrasicolus
ATGACCAATTTTTCAGGTTTTTTTTTTTATCCATTTTTGCAGACAAATCCGACACAATTTAAGTTGGGAAGCCTATCAATAAAGCATCTACATTTCTTCTGGAAGTACTACAAAGAGCTGGTAACAATTTCAGCATTATTTCCGTAAAAGAATCAAAGAATTGTCATAACAAATGTTACAGTTTCATTCAAATAGCTCATATTAAGTGGAGGACGAGTAATGCTTCATAAGCATATGTTTAGTTCATTAATTATGTAATTAATTCTGCAAAAATTTGTATAATTTTCTCTCAAAAAATGTCATTGGTTTCCATTGGTTTCAATGAGGGCAGTCGTGTTCTGGCAGGGACTCGCTTTTTGGCACGACACCGGCAAGGCTAAGCTGATTGCTTTGTGAGACAACTGAGGGGGGCATTCAATTTTCGGCATTGTTTTGCGTTTGGACAGTGGGAGGCAACTTCATTCCTTCTCCACAGCACCAACACCACTGTGAACACCACTTAATGTTCACGGTCTTGTGATATACTTCGGCTCATGAGGATCAAACGTGAAGGGGACTTTATCATGTTGTGTATGATAGTGTCGCGTTGTGCTCAGCTATTTTGGTTCACTAGAAACTCGTGGAAATGAACGATTTAGAAGTCGGCAGGCAGTATTTGACACAGATGTTTGTGCTCGGATAGAGGGGCGTTTGCATTGCATAACGCTCCACGACATGGAACCGTAATTAGTTGACAGGCGACCAGCAAAGCATACAACTCTTCCTCTAAACGTGGACCTGTAACCTTTGGTTAGCTTTTTATCTTTCATAACATTCATTTTCCTCCGCTTTTCTCCAGTCCACAAACTCGGGCTCAGAAGACTAAAGTATGTACGAGCCTCCCTTTTAATATTCCCAGCGAGTTTGCAAACATTCTGCCACTACGTTTCAGTGAGTAGTCACTGAAACACGGTGCTCGAACTACAAGTAGACAGATGGGCCATTTGACATGTGGTGTGTTACTGATGTTCTCGGACATATTGCAAGGGAGGTTCATTCGTTTTCTGCTGGCGGGCGCGTGGACCCCACAGGTGCTTTCCCTTGCGCTCAGAGAGACCACAGGACAGAACGCGTCTTTTGATTCGTAATTAGTTTGCAGTCGTGTGAATTTGGTAAACTCTGACACTGAAGCTCACTGCTTTGTGCCGTGACAGTGAAAAGCTGGCATTGAAAATTAAGCGCATAATTCACCCAAAGGGTTAACCCATAAGCGCATGATTCACCCAAACGGTTTTATTTATTACTTATCTACTAATAGTGTCTGGTATTTTGTAATGTAGCCTACTTGATCTATGTGAAATTTGAAAAAAGCCTTGTCTCGTCATTTCGCTGCCTGCCACATTCTTTGGAGTTTCCATGGGCAATATGACCAATTAACAAAAAGCACATCCTCAGGGGGGGGGGGCGTTGACAGGTTAGGAGGAGACCAGCGGGGCGTTTGGGGGAAAAAAAGGTTGGAACTGGCATAGAGGGACTCATCTGTTATCCGCCTGTCGGCCTTGTTCAACATCTATCAGTCTTTCCTCATCTTCCATCTAGGTACCTATGTGTCTTTTTCTGTGACTCTTCGGCCCCTCTCCAGCTCATCTCTCTTTGACTATTTCTTTCCCACTCATCCAAGTTTTACCTTACATAAGATATACATGTACAACAGGCTCGTACGAAATTCTGAATTGAATTAATTGAAATTCAAAGTAATGCCATAATATTAACACCAGGTGGTGTCATTACCTTGAATTTCTTTGAATTTAATCTACATCACCCATTGACAGTACATAGAACACCACCACCTAGTGTTCATATTATGGCATTACTGTGAATTTCAAATCATTCAATTCAAGTCTGACGTACAATATAGATAGAGTTTTGAAGGAACACTTCCCGCAGCTTTTCAGCTTATAAAAGCAGATTTAGGCTGATTTTGCAATCATAACCACTCTCCGTTTTAACACAGATTATACAGATAAAAATCAATGCAGACAAATATCAATGCGACATTGAAATGGTCGTGCAGTGTTTCATGTAGTGAAACACTGTTTTCATCTGCAGTGAAAATTGCCACATTTCATTTTGTGTAACTACACTTGGATTGTGTCACTAGTCACACAAGTGTGAATAGGTAACGATACAATACGATACGATACGATACGATAATACTTAATTTTCCGTTTACACTGGTAAGACATGCTAACAAAGAAGGCATGCACAAAGACCACAGATGTATGCATAAACTTGTCGCATGCATGCACAAACTTACATGAACATGAACAAGAATCAGAGCAGAATATATTTCAGTGTGGAAACACGGTAAACTGTTCCTTTAAGTAAACTACAATGACCAACAACTCACACTTAACCACTTTCAGCGAAGCTCTGAGGAAATGACTGAGCATACATCATGGACACCTCTGCATGGCTACAACACATGTGATAAGCTGAGATTGGAAAGCAACAGATGTGATAAGCTGATATTGGAAAGTCACATCCCTCATTCAACACACAGCCATGAAGTTATTTAAAAACATGTGCCACATTGGTCCGTGTAACGCTTTGCAGTGCTTTGATCCATTTTCGGAATTCACATGAAAAAGATGAAAATTGGGTTCAAAACTTCAATTTTCAATTTTCCAAACAACTCAGAAAACAGAAAATTGACGTTGTTTGTTCATTTCATTGTAATTTGTCGGTGGCCTTTGAAAGAGAAAATATGTGAATTTGAAACCAAAGTAAAATGAGTCAATATTTCAATTTTCAATTTCTGCGTGGTGGTTGGACTGAACCATTCGCGCGGGGACCGGGGGATGTATTGGCTCAAGTAGCGGCAGATGTTTTGCGTAATGCCTGCAAATGAATGGATTGCAAGTCAGCTCGAGACGTAGGCCTACAGATCTGACAGATAACTGACTCAGCTGTAGGCCAACCTGAAACCACCCCCCCCATGAAAAGTGATTTCATGGACAGGGGGAGAATATTACCCGCATAGTTTGCACACCTTGCCTGCTCTGATTAATGCGCACCACAGACCCATCGACTCCACGCTGACTAGACTACTCTCTTAATATGATCCTGTCTACAATTGCATTGGCTATTAATGCATAAACGTTCGTTGCACATTGTTTATTTTACGCGTGGATATTTCCCTGCCAATGTGATCTCATTTCTCAGTTGGCACCACACTGCAAAATGGTCCGTGAGTGGAGTAGCCTATTAAACGGCATCTGCATCTGCATCTGCAAGACTTATATTAGCCTATTTGTAATATAGCCTAATCTTGACATTTCACAAAAATAAGACAGGCTTGAAATGTGTACGGGTGTAGCCTAAAGGGTGATTAAAACAAAGCAAGCGACATGAATGTGCAGTGCCTTATTGCTCGAGCGCGTCATTTCAGTTCCGTGGAAAGTTTGAAGCGCAACGTTATAACGGCAATGTAGCCCACAGTCTGCTGTCAAGTACAGCAACTGATTTTTTTTCTATAGTCTAATCTGATTGTCTGAATTCTTAGGGGAGTTGGCCCATATGCAAACGGAGTTGCCGACCATTGATCTACAGTCTGTGCGTGCCCACCGGCCGCCCTCTGAGTTCGGAGTTGGGTTCTGAGTTTGTCTCTGCGTGTTGGCAGGGGAGGTGAAAGCGGGTTGTTAAAAAGTTTGCAGGTTGGCTACGACTACAGCTGAGCCAGTCATTCTGTCCGAGTTGTAGGCCTACTTCTCTGACTTGCCATCCATTTAATTTGTAGGCTAGGCAAACACATCTGGCGCTACTTGAGCCAATAGCCTACCTACATCCCCCGGTGCCCGCGCGCATGGTTCAGTCCAACCATCACGCAGAAATTGAAAATTGAAATATTGACTCATTTTACTTTGGTTTCAAATTCACATATTTTGTCTTTCAAAAGCCACCGACAAATGACAATGAAATGAAAAAACAACGTCAATTTTCTGTTTTCTGAGTTGTCTGGAAAATTGAAAATTGAAATTTTGAACCCATTTTTCATCTTTTTCAAGTAAATTCGGAAAATGGATCAAAACACTGCAAAGCGTTACACGGACCCACATTGGACACAGCACTGAGCTTCTTTTATAAAACATATGGTTCCAAATGGCCCTCAGTCAATTTTTAAAAAAAGAACTGCATTTGCTTTCTCTAGCCTTGTAAATGCCATTTCCCTTATATTCATATAGGCAAAATGTCAGTAGGGATGTTTTCATGAATTAATTTTAAACACTGCATTGGCGTCTTTGCTTTATTTCATTTCTTTCCGTTTCTCTCATAGCCTTCTTTTCTTCAAGAATCTGGACCGTTGCCTACACTGTACACACACACACACACGCACGCAGGCACGCACGCACGCACACACACACACACACACACACACACACACACACACACACACACACACACACACACACACACACACACACACACACACACACACACACACACACACGAAGGAAGAGAGACAGAGAGAGAGCACTGAATAAGTAGCTAAATCAGCATGATTCGACTTTTTTAGATTTGCATCTATGTACTGCATATAGTGCTATTTGGGCATGCACACATGCACCCCTCATTTTTCAAATTTCCTTTTCCCTCTCTGTTTCCTTGAAACAATGCGAAAGGTGTGTGTTTGCATGCGCATGCACAGTACTGTATGTGTAAAGCGGTTGCTCTGGGTGTTGGTTTGGAATCTCCATATCAAACATCATGCAGAACCATAGCCTAGAAATCTAGACGCCCCTAGCGACCGCAAATTGAATTTGCTCCCGGGGGCAGTCTAGCGGACCCCGGTCGTTTTGCGAGGCTGAAAGTTATCCGATGACAGGGCCAATCAAATCGCGAGGGGGGCCGGGCTACCTAGTAAACAGGAAACTTTCTTAGAAGAAGCATGGTGTCCGTCCGTGCTACGTACAGCACGAAAGTGTTTACTTAATTTAAAATGCCTGGATGATAATACATTTCGTGGCTGACATGGATTGATGTAATAATACACCATGAACTTATGGGGCACAAATAGATCTCAACACATTACCATTTGATCATTCGATGTTTTAAACTAGCTCGGTAAGCTAAGTTGAGCATTTTACAGAACCAGATAGTCACACGTTATTATCAGACCACTACTGTAGGTGTAGAATGAAATTGCTGCCCCAATTTCTAACAAGACACATGCGACATGCCATTAAAAACGAGACATTTGGGAGCTTTGGAAGTCTTTGAGTAGCTTACTAAATAGATGGGAATGACACCGAGTCTACCAAGCTAGTGGCTAGCTAACCTGTCGTCAACAACACAGACCTAGGTATCCAGGTTAGGGTTAGGTTAGGGTTAGTCTTAGAAAAAAAAACTAGGGTTAGAAACAAAAAACTAACATCAAAAAGATAACTAGCTCCGTTATATGGCGGTGGGATCGATAGTCTGGCTAGTGGGAGCGAGCTGACCGGGAAGCGTCCGGCGTTGGGAGCGACAATCCGGGAAAGTTATGGGTAGCTGGCTAGCTAACGCCGAACATGCCATGTTGACAACAATCATAAATATAACAATTTAACAAGCCCCAAATTGCTCGACATTTTGCTGATTGATCAAGGAGGGTCATGTGGTTGAAAACGAGGCATTTTTGAACTGTATAAGTGAAAACACGATTTATTAGGAAACTTGTTTGTGGCTGTGGTCATCACACGAATTCACTGCTACGACGGCTGGAAGTTGCTGCTTCACCTACAAAGAGGCCCTCGCTAGTGGCTAACCTGTCGTCAATAGCAGAGCTAGGTATCCAGCCTTGTATTATATGCCTGCCCCAAATTCTAATAAGATCCATGTCATTAAAAACGAGACATTTGGGAGCTTTGAAAGTCTGTAAGTCGCTTACTAAATAGATGGGAATGACACCTGGTCTACCGACCTAGCGGCTAGCCATGTATTAGTTATGGGTATACAGCTAGCTAGCTAACACCGAACATGCCATGTTGACAACAATCATAAATATAACCATTTAACAAGCCCCAAATTGCTCGACATTTCGCTGATTGATCAAGGAGGGCCATGTGGTTGAAAACGATGCATTTTTGAACTGTATAAGTGAAAACACGATTTATTAGGAAACTTGTTTGTGGCTGTGGTCATCACACGAATTCACTGCTACGACGGCTCGAAATTGCCGCTTCAACTACAAAGGGGCGTGTCGCGTGTACGAGACAGCTGTGACGTTACACAGAAGTGTGTGGGGATTGGTTGTTTGCTTTCCAATTGCGTGACGTTGAGTGCTGAAGCAACCGTTTATCCCGCCCACACTGCTGCCCAGCTCTCCTAGACCCTGGTACAGCTTTTTGCTGTACGGGTCTGGCTGCGCTAGGCTAGCAGAACCAGGCTCCTCATGTGCTAATTGTTTCAACACACACTTCACAAGCACTTAACACTCCCCAACAAATACTTAACACGCTGCTCTGACACACATACACACACGCACACGCACACGCACACACACACACACACACACACACAAAGGCACACACTGTTGTTGTAACACATTCAAGCTCCCGCATTAATGCATAATTTAGCCATGCCGAATCCGATCACTCTTTCACTCACTCACTCTATCCCTCTATCATCTTCCTTCCTCTCTTCCTCTTTTCCCCATACTCCATGTCTTCTCTCTCACACATGCCCTCCTTCCTTCTTGGCTGGCATGGTCTCTATCTCCCCTGCCTCTCTCTCTCTCTTTTTCTCTCTCTCTTTCTGTCTCTCTCCCTTTCCTTTTCTCACTCTCTCTTCCCTTTATCTCCCACAGCCTAATTATTCTCTCACGCATGCGCGCACGCACACACACACACACACAAGTACACGCGCGCGCACACACACACACACGCACACGACAACACACACACACACACACAACAACAACACACACACACACGACAACACACACACACATGACAACACAGACACACACTGCACAGACACAGATCCATTCCCCATGCCATGCTCTGGATTGTGCTGTGGGGTGTGGGGTGTGTGTTTGTGTGTAATCAAACAAGAGGAAGAACACAGCATCACGGTCCTGATTAATCATGTTAACAAATCACACCGCTGTTTACGCCACACTCAATCAGGCCACGGGGAAGCAGAGGCAGATGGATAGATAGATAGATAGATAGATAGATAGATAGATAGATAGATAGATAGATAGATAGATAGATAGATAGATAGATAGATAGATAGATAGAGTTTTAGATAGATGGATGGATGGATGGATGGATGGATGTTTAGATGGCTGGGTGGATGGATGAATGGATAGATAGATGGATGGAGAGTGAGGGGATGGTGAAAAGAAATAAAGTCAGAGAGGAATGAAGAACTTGCCTGATATGGGCCTTCTACAGCGATGGAGAGATCAGCATCTGCATGGAACACATGGTGAGGATGGATGGATGGATGGATGGATGGATGGATGGATGGATGGAT
>NC_085860.1:27438716-27446216 GCF_034702125.1 Engraulis encrasicolus
TTGTTGCAACTGCTGACTGCAGCAAGTTATACAGTCATGTTTTCCTCTCTCTTCCTTTGGTGTGTGTGTGTCTGTGTGCCTGCCTGCGTGCGTTAGTGCGTCCGTGCGTGCATGTGTGTGTGTGTGCGTTCCTCTTTGCGTGCCTCTCTGAATGTGTGTGTGTGTGTGTGTCTATGAGTGTGTGTGTGCGCGCGTGTGTCTTAGAGTGCATTGTATTAATTTGAGTGGTTCTGGATCATGGTGTGCTATCTTTATAACTGTGGCATATGTTTTGTTGTGTGCTGACTCCTGTGTGACTGGTTTTGTTAAAGTGTGTGTATATGTGTGTGTGTGCCCGTTATTGCACACTGTGTGTGTGTTTCACTGAGAGGTTTTGTGTGTGTGCGTGTGTGTGCGTGTGTGTGTGTGTGTGTGTGTGTGTGTGTGTGTGTGTGTGTGTGTGTGTGTGTGTGTGTGTGTGTGTGTGTGTGTGTGTGTGTGTGTGTGTGTGTGCTCTTTATAACTGAGGGGCTGTATGTTAAATAAATGAGGTCTTCCCCTGTGTGTGTCTGAGGGTTGGCCGCGCTTCAAGGCTGCTGCTGCCTGCTGACTAGATGAACATAAATGAGTGCGGCTTGTACTCTACTCTTCCTCCCCCTCCTTCCCTCTGTCTTTGGGTGGGAGACGTGACGCCTTGTTTTTTCGTAACATTGGTTAAAAACCTACTAAACTGTTATTTTTCCTTTAAAAAACAAATGTCAATGAAAGAAGATGTGTTACATTATCTTTCATCTTAGTCTTAGATGAGAAGAAACATTTTTGTTAAGATTTATGTAAAGGTTTATACGTATGTCAAATATCCTGCGGTGTGACTGTAACATTAATGAAACCTGGAATATAACATATATATAAATTAACCAACAACATTTTGAATAATGTATGAAGCATTTGGCATGATTGCATAAATATTAACTTTATATTAAGATATGTGAATGTGAAAAAAACTCAAGACAGTAATATTAACTAAAAGTTCAATTTTGTAACACAAATTGCGTCCTCTGGGGTGACATGTATGTCAATGTTTGTGAATGGGCAGCTGCAAGGCCAACTACAAGGGTCTGAAAGACTGGCTCCTAACCAGTCAGTACCTCAGTTATTGGAGAGTGCTGTGGAAGTTTAAGGTGACTCTTAACCTCTTTATATGTCTTCATATTGCAATCTTTCTGTCACGCAATGCTTAGGTTCATTTTATGGTGTCCTGTGGTGTGACTGGTCTTATAGAAGGAAAAAAAGATTTTTATAAATGAAAACACATATTAAGATTAAACACAATATCATTATCAAGTTAGCATGAGCTCAGATGTCAGTCATGTATACAAAAGGATTAAAAAAGCCATAAAGTAGTGAATTCCCTGTGGTGTGACTCCATTTTCCTGCGGTGTGACATGCCTATACAATGTGTTGATGCGGAACACATTTTCCCATAAATGGCAAAAATAAGGTGAAATTCCACAGACCACCAAGTGCTTTATTTTGTTTTGGTTTTTTTTCAAATTTTTATCCATCATTTTTTTCAGGAATTTGAAAAACTTTTTTTTTTTTGTTACGCCCTTAAACGTCAACCACCCCTTTCTTTTGCTCTCCTTCTTCTCTCCTTCTTCCCTCCTTCCTTCCGTATCTCTTTCTTTTCTCTTGCTCTCCTTCTTCTAGTGGGGATTGTACTGTACTCTTCCTCCCCCTCCCTCCTTCCTTCTCTCATCCTTTTCTCTTGCTCTCCTTCCCTTCCTCCTTCCATTCCCCTCTTTTCCTCTCTGTCTCTCTTTCACATGGTCCTCTTTCTTTGAAACTCTTCATCACATAACATTTTTGAGGGATGAAACCGCCATTCTGACATACCGTCACTCCAACGTATTGCCATTCCGACATTCCGAAGTACTGCCATTTCGACACTTTTTCATACCGCCATCCCTACACCAAGTTGCTCTTAAGGGGAGCTGTCCGCGGGTGTGGTGCTGAATGGTTTCCCCATGATGTTTGCTCTTGGAGTAGCTATAGCGAGTTGTCATAGGCACATTCATACCTGCATGATCTCGCTTGCGCAGCTCCAACGATCAATCTGAAGTAGGCCCAAGGAGCTGTTCACGTGTGTTTTTCGAAGTTTACTTTTTGTTTTCGTTGTCACTGTTTCACTTTCCCTTCCTCCTCTCTCACAACAAGCCCAAAAATATATAGAAAACATAAAGTAAAGACATGTGCACAGTGTGTGTGGATGCTTATATGCAAGTTTATGTGCGTGTCTTTATGTGTAAGTATATACAGTGTGAAATATGCGTTTGTTCTCTCGCTACTATGCCAATGCCAGCTCTAGGCAGAGTGGGATGTGTGTCTCACTATCTTTATTTCTATCTTCTCTCTCTCTCTCTCTCTCTCTCTCTCTCTCTCTCTCTCTCTCTCTCTCTCTCTCTCTCTCACACACACACACACACACACACACACACACACACACACACACACACACACAAACACGCGCGCGCACACACACAGGTACACGCACACGCACACGCACACGCACACACACACACACACACACGCACATACCGGCTCTGGGCTGTGTGTTTAATGCTGGCGAGCTCATTGATGGCTGATGTCCTCTGGCACGGCTAGCGTGGATGCTGCTGCTGCTACCCTGCTGATCAGGCAGCCTATGGAGGGAGAAGGAAACTAGCTACAGTAGTAAAACACAACACTAAAACGGGGGGCGCTCAGTATGTGTGTGTGTGTGTGTGTGTGTGTGTGTGTGTGTGTGTGTGTGTGTGTGTGTGTGTGTGTGTGTGTGTGTGTGTGTGTGTGTGTGTGTGTGTGTGTGTGTGTGTGTTTGTTTGTGTAGGTGTGCAAGATATATGTGAAGTTAAGAGTGTACACTGTACATGTATACTTTGATGTGTATTTCATGTGTATTTGTGCTTATGTGTGAACATAGAAGTAAAAATGTATCATGAGAGAGTGATCATCTTCGATAATTCGCCTGTGTCTGATAAGGCCGTGAAGGGCTGCGTGTGAAAATATGTGCTCTAATGGACTGAGTTGCAGCGTCATGCTAACTGTCTCTGTGGGTGTTGTAATATTGATGACATATAATGGCCTGAAGTGATGCATCGCGTCTGGCAGGGGCTGGAATTGCCCTTTTTTATAATTAAAAATCATGTTGTGCTGCCTACGAGTGTCGAGTCATGATGACCAGTCCTGGGTTCAGGAAGTAAAAAAAAAAAAAAAAACTCCTGCCACAAATTTGATTCAACCAGCTCTGAATCAGCTGATTGTTATGAGCAGGGCTTTCAATTAACACCAGCCAACTGGCCAGATGCTGCTGAAATGTCAGTTTGGCTGGTAGAAAAATGCCAACTTACTTGACACTTTGACCAATTAGTGAGTGTGTGTTTGGTTAACAAGATAATCATCTACTAGCCATTTTTTCTGGTGATAATTATTTTTATTTATTTAGAGTCCTGGTTCTGAGTACTCAAGACAGGTTGACCAGTCACTCAGGGAAGGACACTGTGACAGGTGTATTACTCCTGACCTGATTATTGGGGGTGTGGAAGGTGAGTGCTGACCTGTGTGAAGGAAGCGAAGGACGGCACTCTTCAGATTTTTCTCTGTTTATTCACCTATACGAGCGTTTCGGGCAGAGCCCTTCCACAGTGTGTAATGGGCGCAATCGCCATTACACGCTGAAGAAGGGCTCTGCCTGAAATGTTTGTAGGTGAATAAACAGAGAAAAATCTTCTCCACTTCATATGCTGACCTGTGTCCCATTGCCATATGATGCTGTGTGAGTCTAGCATCTGTATGTGTTTAGGTGTTGACCAGTTCATTGAGATGAAAAAAAATGTTTGAATGAATGAATTGTTTGAATTAACTTTGAATACGAAACCACAAAGTTACAAAGGACAAGACAATAGAATATAAGACAAAAGAGATTAGAGGACAACTGCAGAGGAGAGGAGAGGAGAGATTAAAGATAAACGGATGTGACGGATGTGGAAGGAGAGATAAGAAAGGGGCAGATTTGTAGCTGAGACAAGAAGAGGATGACAGATGAGAGGAAGAGAGTAGAAAGACAAAGGAGAGAAAGTGGAGGAGAGATGAAAGGGTGATTGAGGAGGAGAAGACGAGAGGAGTGAAGGATGCATGAATACTGATGGTGGACTGTTATGTTCGCAGTGCTTAATTGATGTACATGGGCTTTTACACACACACACACACACACACACACACACACACACACACACACACACACACACACACACACACACACACACACACACACACACACACACCCGCACGCTCACGCAGACACACACACACGCACGCACACACACACACACACACACACACACATACACACACACGCACACACACACACACACACACACATACACACACACGCACGCACGCGCACACACACACACACACACACACACACACACACACACACACACACACACACACACACACACACACACACACACACACACACACACACACACACACACACACACACACACAGGTCAGAGTTGGTTGTTTGGAAGCAGCTGGCATGATGCCCTTTAGAGTGAGAGTGAGCTCAGCGAATCAGAGACCATGAAATGAACCTGTCGCCGCTGTTCTGAAGTCAACCTTCAACACACGCACGCACGCACACATACACACACACACACACACACACACACACTGTCTCATAACAGCCGTTCTCTCTACCAAGTGCCTACCGTCGACTGCATGTGTATAAGATTGAGAGATGCGGGAGGAGGTTCGTTCAAAGAGAAAAATGAGCGAGGATGGTGAAGATAGATACAGTATATGTACTGCAGCAAGAAATAGAAAGACAGAGAGAGTTCAAGGTTGAAGAGGTTGTCTATCAGAAAACATTGGCGGAGATTGTCTGTCAGAAGCCATTTGAATCATGTTTATCACACCAATACACACACACATAGACACAAACACACAGACAAAAACACACACATGCATGCACGCACGCACGCACGCACGCACACACACCATTATGCAAAACAACACTGTATTTTTGGAGGCGCACACACTAAGAAACACCAATGAACTCACTCGCAGGCCGAAACACTGGCATTTAAAAACATTTTCACTAACCTCTGGTTAGCACCTACTGTCACTGACTGTGTGTGTGTGTGTGTGTGTGTGTGTGTGTGTGTGTGTGTGTGTGTGTGTGTGTGTGTGTGTGTGTGTGTGTGTGTGTGTGTGCGTGCGTGCGTGCGTGCGTGCATGCGTGCGTGCGCGTGTGTCTGTGTCTCTGTCTCTGTCTCTGTCTCTGTGTGGGGATGTGTAAATGAAGGTATTGGTGTATTGACTGAGTGCAGTGTGGTCCATCTATATTAACATGCCTTTGCTCATCATGTGACCCAGTTTTTGCCGTGTGGCTTCCTGAATTTCATTGACCTGTGTGTGTGTGTGTGTGTGTGTGTGTGTGTGTGTGTGTGTGTGTGTGTGTGTGTGTGTGTGTGTGTGTGTGTGTGTGTGTGTGTGTGTGTGTGTGTGTGTGTGTGTGTGTGTGTGTGTGTGTGTGTGTGTGTGTGCCTAGAGGCTCCTATTAAATGAGAGTACAGGGTGCCTTTTGTTATTTTGCAATTGTGATTTTCCCCCCCAAACATGGCAGAACCATAGCATAGCATGAAGATTAAAAGATTGAAGATAGACAGGCATGCACGCACACACACACACTCACGCACGCACCCACACAGACACATACGCCTGCATGCACACGGCACACACAAATGCATGCACACACACACACACACACACACACACACACACACACACACACACACACACACACACACACACACACACACACACACACACACACACACACACACACACACACACACACACACGCACACACACACACCCTCAAAGGAGCATATTATGAGCCATTTGCAGTGTGTAATTACATTTTAAGGCATGAAATCTGCAGGCAAAACTGCATGACAGCAGTTTGTGTGTATGTGTGCGTATGTGTGTGCCTGCATGCACATGTGTGTGTGTGCATGCCTGCATGTGCATGCATGTGTGTGCATGAGCATGTGCGTGTATCAGGGCTTGACACTGGCACCTGCCAACCGGCCAAATGCTGGTAAAACTTGACTGTGGCTGGTAGTATTTTCAGTGTCACTAGCCAAGTTGGCTAGCAGCTTATTCCTTGGTATGACGTACATATATCATAGTAACCTTCTGCTAATATTCTGTTGTTTGTCCCTTGTGTACCAATTGTTTGTATATGATTTCAAGAAAAACTGTAACTCAGTTTTTATTTGCTTGATATACTTCCATGTAGAAAGCTATATACTCTTCTGAGGTTAGACATACACTATCATGATAAAGAAAAAAAAACAATATAAAATCTGTGGCTAGTAGAATAGCTGAATGGCTTGTGACTCGGGAAAACCACTAGCCACAGTGGCTGGTGGGTGAGAAAGTTAATGTCAAGCCCTGCCGTGTATGCGTGTGTTTGCATGTGTATGTGTCTATTGCAGGTTTGAGCTTCTGTTATTGAAGGCAGTGCTTGGAGCCATTATATCAAACTGAACCCTTTTATAATCTGCCCCCCAACTCCCATCTGAATGCTGCAGTCTGCTCTCTTACCCCTCTTTTTCATTTATGTCCTGCTCTGTTCCCCCTCTTCCTCACTATCCTCTCTCCTCCACTATCCCCTCTCACTATCCTCTCTTATCCATCTCCTTCTTGGCTCCATTCGGTTTTCTTCTTGCTGCCTATGTACAGTATGTATGTCGTCCATGAGAGGAGAAAAGAGAGAGAGAAAGAGAGAGAGAGAGAGAGAGAGAGAGAGAGAGAGAGAGAGAGAGAGAGAGAGAGAGAGAGACAGAGATAGAGAGAGAGACAGATAGACAGAGAGAAAGATGATGGAAGGAGAATGAAATACAAAATGAGGGTGATACAGAATTAGAAATGAAAAGAGAGAAATTATGACAGAGTGATATGCTGTATGAATAGATAGATTAAGAGTGAAAGGTGATGGTAGGTGATTAGATCAATTTCAGTTCAGTTCAGTTCAGTTTGGTTTATTTGATAGGGACAGATACACATCATGTAGGCTATGCAAGCCCAACAGATGCACATCATGTAGGCTATGCAAGCCCGAGTAGCATCATAGCATTCATAGCCTTGGCTAATTCTCAATGCCCGTCCCTAGAAGGGCTTTTAAAATAAAATATAAAAAACTGGTTCTATTTTAAAGAGCATCCTATCCATTCATTCAGTCATTCATTCAATCTAAAAGACAGTCAATACATAAACATATAGATAACTAACTACATATGCATGTCTAGCCACCCATTCATTCATGTATTCATTCACTAATTATTAAAATGTACAATCTCTTCTTCCTCACCTACCTTAGGCACAGTGCCGAGGTGTGTTTGAGTAATACTGTACTGCCATGGTAATCTGCACTACAGTGTTTTGCATACA
>NC_085860.1:27448716-27451216 GCF_034702125.1 Engraulis encrasicolus
ACACACACACACACACACACACACACACACACACACACACACACACACACACACACACACACACACACACACACACACACACCACCACCACCACCACCACTATATTTGCTCACAAACATAAACACACACACACACACGCACACTTACACATTCATGCCATGTCTCTCCTCGACGTGTGTATTTGTGTGTGTGTGTGTGTGTGTTCGGTGTGCACGCGTACGCCAATGTGTTTGCTTCATCTATCTCTCTGTGTGTCTCCTTGTATTATAAATAATTGCCTGCTACTTTTGTGCCCAGCCCTAAGTAGCAGTAGACACACACACACACGCACGCACGCACGCATGCACGCACGCACGCACGCACACACACACACACACACACACACACACACACACACACACGCACACACACACACACACACACACAGTGTGGTGCAACAGCTTCACAAACAGTGCTACAGCCTGTAGATCTTTGTCTCCTCGCAGCAGCATTCATCATGGCGTGGACAGCAGACCTACTCACTAATTGGATAATGAAATAAATCATCCCGTCCCCTGAGTGTGACAGAGAGTGATGATTGGCTCAACCAGCTGTCAATTTCTGGACTGGGGCCAGAGCTGTGCTTGACCCATTGTGTTGAACGGGTTGTGTTGCGTTAATGCTGCTGCTAATGCTGTTGCTGCTGTTACTGTGCACGCATGCGTGGAAGAGTGCATGGGTTCATATTAGAGTTAGAGTTAGAGTTAGGGTTTCCGCACACCGGCTCCGACAAAGTGCTGAGCACTGCTCAGCTAAAATTCGATTCCATTGTTTTCAGTAGAACCACGCACACTGGCGCCGATGTCCGCGGACATTTGCCGATGTCGGATAGCAATTAGAGACAAGTTCTATTTTGTCGGCGCCGCCCATTGACTATCAATGCAATGTTCGTGTGAAATTGGGTTTGGGGGTCCGACTTCTGTCGGAAGCAAAAGTGTGCCGCAGTGCTGTCGGAGCCAGTGTGCGGCCGGCCTTAGAGTGTACTTTATTGTCCCCAGGGGGAAATGTATCTAGGGCTTCAACCAGAGGTGATTCTAGGGTCAGCTGGGGCCCCAAACGAAAATTGAAAAGAAAGAACATTTGGGGAAAAAGGCAACTACTGAAGTAAAGTCTGAGCTGTTATTTGCCATCGAGGGGCTTTGGGGCCCCAAGCGGCGGCCTGCTTGGCCTGGTGTCAAGATACGCCTCTGGCTTCAACAATCACTGGATAACACACAGTACTTACTCACATACCCATACAACATAACATAGAGAACACAAGAAACATACAAAACATAGAGAACATAAAACATAAAAAAACATAAAGACTGTGCACTGCCCATGGCATGTCTATCTGTTATTAAGCACTCTTATCGCATTCCTGATAAAATATTTTTTATATTTATGCAGTCTGCCCATGTGACTCGGTCAGCTGAATGTTCGAAAAGTACAGTATGTGTGACTGTGCCTGTGTCCAAGGCCGCTGACAGCGCGGGCTAGACCCAGGACAAATACATCTGAAAGGGCCCCAAACCCAATACATACAATGTAATGACCCAATTCTGGGCCCTCTCTTTTACTACCTGGGCCGGGGACAAGTAACCCCTTTGTCCCACCTGTCGGCTTCCCTGCCTGTGTCTGTTGTATCATTTATGATGATAATACACCAACATAATGTGTGGGGAGCGACTATGAGTTTCTGTCAGGATATGTCAAAATGTCTCAATGGACGGACTTGTGGCATCTCAAGACTGAGAGGAGATCAAAGACTTACCACGCACACACACACACGCGCACACGCACACGCACACACGCGCGCGTGCACACACACACACACACACACACACACACACACACACACACACACACACACACACACACACGCACGCACACGCACACACATACAGTCACATGTCAGTGGCCTCTGTGATCAAGTGCTTGTCATTTTGCAGAAATGATCCCACAGCGAGGGTCTTTGAGTTCCTTTTATAGTCTCTTCTGCAAGTCTGGATTAAGATAGAGGTGTGTGTGTGTGTGTGTGTGTGTGTGTGTGTGTGTGTGTGTGTGTGTGTGTGTGTGTGTGTGTGTGTGTGTGTGTGTGTGTGTGTGTGTGTGTGTGTGTGCGTGTGCGTGCGTGTGCACACACGTCTGCTCAGTTTCAGGAAAGATGATGCAGGACGTCATCTGGTGGTTGGCTGACTGACTGTGGTTTGTCCTCTGACTTCACACTTAACGCATTCAGGCCGACTGAGAACCGTGCCGGTGCCCTTTCCCGCACCTAAACGCGAACCGGCTGTCGTGTTCACGCCACAGATTTTTGCGTTCGCAAACTGGAAAGCTGGTTCGCAATGCGAACCACAAAATAGGTTTTTCCCTGCGAACCGTGACGACAGTGTGGCTGTCAGCAGGTTCATCCGGGTAACACAGTCACGTACAGAAAAAGTTCAGAGCATGGTATGAACACGGGAGGTTCGCAGATAAG
>NC_085860.1:27456216-27463716 GCF_034702125.1 Engraulis encrasicolus
ACATCTTAAGACATAAGGCTTGCACATGCAAGACGTGGTGGTAATGTGAAAGTAGGTGAGCAAGTGAATAGCCTACACTGCGCGCCCTCGCCAAAGTCTTCTCTGGCCAGGAGGAGTAAAATGAACAGGTTGCATTTCTCCTCACAAAGTTAACGTTCCAAGCGGAGTTTAGCATTTATTGCTGTTAAATCGCTGTTAAAAGTTTGTTGATCACTCTCCATCTCCCTCTGCAAGCGGGGCTGGTGCACGATACCCACACACGACTTTCATTGTTTTGGCGAGCTCATTAGAAAAGCCGACTTGATGATGGACTAGGCTACTGACAAAATTATTCAATAAAATTTTCGGGAGATAGACAGATCATAATCGCAGCTTTCAGTCGCGCACACATCCAAACACACAGACGCGCGACCCGTCCCTTTCCTCTCCTCTCCTCCGGGAGGGCGCAAGCAAGCACACGCACACACACACACACACACACGGCACCCCTTCCTATCTCATACTCTCCTCCGTTGATTCGATTGCACTCACGTTTCGTCGGCTAGAAGTCAGCTGATGTTTCTCAACTAGGCAGCTACTAGGCCTACAACTTTCACAAACAGCAGTAAGGCATTGACAGCAAGACATAATTTCCTTCACTCTTCCCTGTTGATTCGATTACACAGGCGGACTTAAATTCCCGCGGTAACGCAAACAGGAACGCTTGTAATGCGCACTATCGAAGACATGGGCAGGAACTCGGCATTGTTGTGAGATTCTCACTCAAGATTCTCACTCCTGTTCCATCCGAAATTAACCACAGAAGAAGGGGCGAATCACGTAGGCCTAGTTATGTGACGGAATCAGTAATAAGTTCGTCGTTTTTTAAATTAGCCTATATATATATTTTTTTACCTCAACGTAAGTGACGTCATGGGCAACGCGAGGCCCTACGCTGTGAGCGTAGTGAGCGTTATGGGCCCGCCGGCTCTGTTTGTCACTGATCAACACAGCTCAACCATAAGTGTCAGTCATAAATGGATCCAAAACCGTGCATGCCATTACCACTGTGCAGATCATGATGATCACACAACTGACCACTTCACTGAATGGCAGAACTCACATCACACTTCATGCATTCAGGTCATTAGGAAAGACATCTGGCTAAATCTCCCAGCTGATGCTGGCTCAAAAGGCAGCCATAATGTGGGATAGCAAGGGCACGCTTTTCCCTTTGCCATTTCACAGATGGGTTTTAAAATGACCAAATGTTCCATTGCCATGTATTGTACTGTAGTGTAGTGTGCTATTTTAAACCTCTCCAGCATTGCCGCAAGCCATTGCAACTGGCTGAAGTCTGAAGCCGTAATAGGACAGATGAGGCCAACTACACACTAACATCTCCAGGCCCACCAACAGGGGGAGGGGGCAAGGGGGTATGTTGTCCTGGGCCCAGGGCGATATGGGGCCCAGAATTGGGTCCTCATTGCATTGTCTATATTGGGTAGAGGGCCCTTTCAAATTACTTTTGTCCTGGGCTCAGCCAAAGCTGTCAGCGGCCCTGAACATCTCCATAGCTTTCATCTGTGCTGAGGGCTTTTTGGCACAATAAACCATTCGTCCACACCTCTGGTCCTTTGTAATCCCACCCAACCTCAATGTTCTTTTTTTCTGATTTTCTTTTTTTTCAGTTTTTTACCACAGGGCTTGCCAATTCTCCCGGTGTAGCTGGCTTTGTCCAGACCCACGACTCCTGTTGTCTAGTTTCCCAGGCATTATGATTTAAAGGAGTGTGGTGGAGAGCGGAATTCTTCACAGTCCTGTTCATACGGGCAGCTCCCTTTAATTGGCATTAAACTTTTATTGTGGCCCTGAGCCTGGAAAAGCTGGAATAGGTTATTAGCGCGGGGAGATGAATGGGCCCCACTCTCCAAAGGGAAATATCTCTAATGATGATGTTACACTCTGTTATTGCAGCATAGAGGTGTGGTGTGCTACTTGTGTGTGCACATATACACACGTTTGCACGCACACATGCGCACGCACGCACACACACACACACACACACACACACACACACACACACACACACACACACACACACACACACACACACACACACACACACACACACACACACACACACACACACACACACACACACACACACCTCACAGTGCACACAGGCTCACACTGTTGAACGGTGTCAGTGTTGACCAAGGGAATACTCATGCGGCGCTAAACCTTTCCCTCTGTTTGCTACAATTGTAAATTGTCATGGCAACTCTTCCCAAATGCACAAACACACACACACACACACACACACACACACACACACACACACACACACACACACACACACACACACACACACACACACACACACACACACACACAGGGCTGAATTAAGATGGCCTGGGGCCCCTAGGCTACAGGTTGTTGTGGTCCCCCGGAAGGCCAAATTCCGTGACACATTTACATACACAGTGTCATAATCAGGGGTGCACATAACTTTTTTAGGCCGTTACTCATATGCGCACCAGCAAATATGTTTTGGTACGCACCTCATCCGCGGTAAAAAAAAAAAACAAAAAAAAAAAAAACAAAGTGTTCTGTCTGCAGTGTCGAAGGATAAAACATGATCACCACGAACGTTGACACATGTTGTTTGAAGGCTAATGCAACTGGTGCAAGGTAGCCTAATCAAATTTGTTGATAGTTTGGTATTCTTTAAATCTTAATTAGCCTACAAATGGTCAATAGGTCATCTTCAACATCTTCAAGTTAAGTGATAATTGTCTGGATATCATCTGTTTATGCCGATTTCGCCGTCATGCTAACTGATGCACAGAGGGGGAATAAACTTGTATGCGGTGTCCGTTTGGAATATGGTGGGAGGAAGCTGACGAAATTAAGAAGTGGAGCTGGCCGGGAACTGCGTGCATTTAAGAAGCCACGCACATGGATGCATGCTTTCAGTGTTTAACTTCTATGCATCGGAGTTGTCAATGAGAATTACGGGGGTGCGGGTCCATTCTGGGAGTTAACAGACGGCACAATTCCATAATGATGGAGGGAGGAGGAGAGAGCCAGGAGCTCAACTCGGTCGCTCTCGCGCGGACTGTGGTTAGATTTACAGTTGATATGCAAGTGACATGTCTATTTTTAGGCATTCATTGTTCAACACGGAACACATGCTTTCACTACCACATACGGAACGATTCCGCATTTCAAGGGACTGGCACTACATTTCTGTCCGCTCATCATTAGCCTCAAGCCACGGCACTTGGAGCCACTTCTCGGAAAGTTTTGTTTTTTTTAATCTCTGACTCAATGTTCTTTGCTGTTGACGAAACTCCAAAGAAACTGAGTAGGCTACTGTTGTCTGTTTCTTTTAGGACATGTTTGACCATTCACCAACATAAACAGTCTGGTGAGATAGTCAGTACGCAAGTGCGCTGTAGTGACCGAGGTGGCAGTACGCATTGCTAATTTTTGGTGCGCATGCGCACCTGCGTACCAGTTATGTGCACCCCTGGTCATAATTACATGCTAGGAAGGAATTAAGGATAATGTTTCACTTTTGGCTAATTGGGGGGCCCCTGGCATATCAAGCATGTGCGTTAATCTGCCCCTGCAAGCACACACACACACACACACACACACACACACACACACACACACACACACACACACACACACACACACACACACACACACACACACACACACACACACACACACACACACACACACACACACACAGAGTTGTAAACTGTCATAGCAGTTTTCAGATGCCACCGTCTTTTTCACACCTTGACATCTTGTGATGTGATGGCTGAATGACAGCACTTTACTGTGTTTAAGTTGGGTTTTTTGTCAACCTGTCTTCTTTTCCTATAGAGGCTGGGTGTGTTTGTTTATTGTGTTTTTGTCTATTGTAATGTCTTTGTAATTGTATCAGATGCACTGAAAATGGCACAGAACAATTTTCCGAAAGGACAAATAAACAATCTCTATCTATCTATCTATCTATCTATCTATCTATCTATCTATCTATCTATCTATCTATCTATCTATCTATCTATCTATCTATCTATCTATCTATCTATCTATCTATCTATATTAAAGCAGGGTAACTGCAGAGCAACCCACTGAACCCATTAGAGAATAATAACAACAAGTGCCATCACCCCGTGCTGCTTGTTGCTAGGATACTGTACATCGTTGAGTATTTACACATGACATGGACCTCCAGCCTCACCTGTGTTGAGTCTAGAGATGCACCGGATCCTGATTTTTAGGATCCTGCCAGATACTGGATGGACTGCTTAAGATCCTGCCGGATCTGGAACCGGATACCGTATCCTACAAAAGGGTTGAAACATATAGTCTACTCGCACACGTGGGCCCTTTTTATTACGTTTGCTCGAACTATTTTTTAGACTCATTGGCTTATTGCCACACTGCCTGCAACGGTCGCTTCTAAAGGGCTTTCACTCCATGCAGTGATTGGGGTTGTGAAAGACTGACTGAAAAGCCTAGGCTAGAGATGCACCAGACCCTGATTTTTAGGTAACATGCGGGATACCGGATCCACTGCTTAAGATCCTGCCGGACCCGGATCCTGTGAAAAACCCTATTATCCTGCCGTATCCGAAACCGGAACCGGATCCGGTGCATCTCTAGTTGAGTCATCACCTGGCTACCTGCCTGGTCTGTCTGGGCTGGCAACAGTCAGTGGACCTGTGTCACTTTATACTTGCACTTGCACTTAGCTGACCCTTGTATCCATTACATTACATTACATTACATTGCACTTAGCTAACGCTTTCATTTATTCAAAGCGACTTACAGTTATTATTTGTCTGGGTATTGGTTACAGTCCCTGGAGCAATATGGGCTTAGGAACCTTAACAATAATAATACATACGTTTTATATAGCACTTTTCATGGCACTCAAAGACACTTTACATATATAACATAAAACAAAAAACAGCATTACAAAGACATACTGAGACTCAACAGAATAAAACAGACGTAGACGGTACGGTAGTGGAAGGTTATGTCCATAGAAGTGGTAACTCTATGGCGCTGTACGGTGTGGTGAAGAAGTTGGCAAATCCACGATGGGGGAGGCGGTGAAATGGCCTGTGAATTCAGGAAATCCAGAGCCTCCCATTGTGGCGGCAAGTTCGGTTGAGGGAGACAGCCGAAACAAGCAGGTGAAGTTTCATAGAAGGACGATGAAACGCCATGGACGCTGGTTGAGGGAGATAGGCGAGCACGCTGGCAGCGTTGCAAGACGGCATGGCTGGGTCCGTGGAGATGCCTAGGCTGAAAGAAGGTGTGGTGGCTGGTGACTCCAGCAGCCAAGCTGGCTCAACGACACTCCACCCGCAGACCTCCCGGAACAGCGATGGAAGTGGCAGGCGTCCCCCAAACGGCAGGTGTGGAGCACAGCAGAGTGCTCGCGCTAGTGCAGCTGGAAAGCCGTGCTGGATCTTCTACAGCCAGGCATCTGCGACGATGTTCAACAATCCGACAGTTGATAAATAGTCCAAAGTTTTAGTGGGATAGTTTGTTGAAGGGCACTTCAGCCATGGATGAAAGTGCTGGTAAGGGTGGTATTTGAACCTGCAACTCTCTGATCTAAAGGCCAGTGCTCTAACCCCTGGGCCATGGCTACCCCTTTGACTGAAGATGAATGACCTACTACAACCCTGCGCTGTTGGGTTTTGGAGAGAACCTCAGAAGACCAATACGTGTTACAACGTGCTTCCAAATATCTGTTGTGACATACTATATGCTTTCTTTGTTGTTGTCCATGAAGTCTGATGATGACTTCTACTTCTGGCCTTTACTGGCGAGTTTTCTGGTAGCCGTGTAGCCCTATTCTAGACCCATACTGTATGTTCTGTTGCACTTGGGACGTGAATGTGGTGGTAATTTTGGTTCTGTTACTGGCATCCATGGATGTTTTTCTCCACCTTAGTCTCCTCTGATGTCAGACTTGATGCCCTTAAAGGACCAGTTCAGTCAATTTCAACATGCAATTGTAATGCTCACGCTACCCTTGACTTGTCAGTACCCGGTGATGCCACATTTTTCGGCTAAGCCCTTTCCGCGATATGAGCTATTTAGACAGGTCATCAGCTGGGAAAATTAGGCCTTTCGTCCTACCACACTTTTCTCTGTGGATTACTGACCAGAAGCCCTATTGGAAGAAATTAAAACATGGGGCCACGTCAATTTTTGCTCAGAATTCAATATGGCCGCCATTTTCCAAAATGACTTGTTTTCATGCATTATTACATTGTACTATAAGATGATATTCATGAACGATGAACTACTTTCAGCACTATTCCGTCCTATTTCCTTACATACATGTTCATAAAGATTGAGTAAACTAAAAGAAATGAAAATAAAGTTGGCCACCTTGCAATATTCAAAGGAAAGGGCTGAAAATAATGATTGAAATGCACATACAGAGTCTATGGCTGCGGAAGTTAGGCCTATTGTCCTGTCAGGGTCAGGGATAGTGGATTACAGACCAGAAGGCCTATTGAAAAAGATTCACCAGCTGGTTGCCATCTCAAATGTGCTCCAAAATTCAAAATGTTCTCTGTTTTTCAGAATGGCAGACTTGCATACATTTTTCTCCATACCGTAAGAGCATAATTATCAATAAAGATAACCTATTTTCAGTGAAATCTCCTATCTACAGACGTGAGTACAACGGTTGGCAACAGAAAGATGTACATTTTCTATAGACAATATCCTAAGGATTGTTGTCAGAAAATGATTGAATTACACATACACAGTTGACTGCTGAAAAAGGCTTTATCTATTAGATAAGATTAGATTTCTTACATTAGATTTCTGACCAAAAGTTTTTCAGGCCTACATTTTTTTGCATAAAGCAAGGGTGAGTGTGCATGCGTGTGTGCGCGCGCATATCCCCCGCTCATCTTTCCCCTGCTCTACAGTGTCTTTCCCCCACACACTATTCTGCCTCATCCACCCCCTCACTCATCCCCCCCACACACTATTCTGCCCCCCAACCCCCTCACTCATCCTTCCCATGCTACTCTGCCCCTCCACCCCTCCCCCCCCCCCCCCACACATTTCTGCCCCCCACGCTCAACCCCCCCTCATTCTTCCCCCACCCCACCACAAAATAGTTGCCCAGCCCCCACCCAATGTGAAACAATTGGCAGATCAACCCCCCCTCCCAACTCAACTTAGCCCCCCCCCCACACACACACACATTATTCTGCCCCCCCCCCCAACCCCCCACATCTCCCCACACACTATTCTGCGCCCCCACCTTCTAATTCAACCGACTCATTCCCCCACAACCCCACTCTGCCCCCCTACCCCCACTCACCCCCTCATTCATCCCCCCGCTCCTCCACATCATTCGGTCCCCCCTACCCCCCCACCAGTCTACTGTGTCTATGTCAGTGTGCGTAAAGAAGCACACTGGCCACACACACTTGAGAAAAGCGCACTCAGGCA
>NC_085860.1:27468716-27473716 GCF_034702125.1 Engraulis encrasicolus
TTTCGGTGATCGAAAGCACAAGGCATTGACCCTTGCCTACAAAACCATCACAGGAACGGCCCCAGCTTATCTGAAGGACCTACTAACGCCTTATGTTACTGGAAGAGAACTGCGCTCATCCAGCACAAGCCGTCTGGCTCTGCCATCCAGTCGCTCTAGGTACTCCCAGTCAAGATTGTTCTCCGTTGTGGTACCCAAGTGGTGGAACAGTCTCCCAGAGGCAGCAAGACTAAGCACATCTCTTGCAGCCTTCAAGAAACAACTAAAGACATTCCTCTTTCGAGAGAATCTACTAGACTAATGCTTGAACTGGCCTTGCCCCAGGGCAGACTCCTGACATGATGTTTAGTTTAGTTTAGTTTGTGTGTGTGTGTACTCGTTATTTACTCTTTATATACATATTAAAAAAAACGAACCCCTCTTTGCAACTGCACTTGTTGTTCTGTATATCTCCTGTGCACTTTGTATTTGCTTGTGATGTTGGCTTGATTATGTCCTCTTTTGAAAGTCGCTTTGGTTATAAAGCGTCTGCCAAATGCAATGTAATGTAATGTAATGTAATGCTTTTTAAATAATAACGTTTATTTTTTTGGAGGTTATTGGCAGTGTGCAGACCTACCTCCTTCAACTGTCTGACACCTTTTGTCTGGCACCTGCAAAAACTGTTTTTGGATGTGCACACCCTATCCAAAACTAAATTTGTGCTACTGTAGCATCACAGCTGTTTGGGCTCAGCAGTCCTGCTCCCGCTATACTACGAGGAGCAGTCATGTTGAAGTCCCCACGCTTGGCAGCCATCTTGGCAAACGTTCTTGGCATCTGTTTCAGGTTAATGGCAACACACTAATTGAGAGACACGAGTATAGCCTATACTCTCCGGTGACTGAGCTACATTTAAAAAAACCACGGTTCAAGTCACAACGTAAATGTAATTATATTAGGGCAGTCATGGGTGAGTGGTTAGGGCGTCAGACTTGCATCCCAGAGGTTGCCGGTTCGACTCCCGACCCGCCAGGTTGGTGGGGGGAGTAATCAACCAGTGCTCTCCCCCATCCACCTCCATGACTGAGGTACCCTGAGCATGGTACCGTCCCACCGCGCTGCTCCCCATGGGGCGCCACTGAGGGCTGCCCCCTTGCACGGGTGAGGCATAAATGCAATTTCGTTGTGTGCAGTGTGCAGTGTTCACTTGTGTGCTGTGGAGTGCTGTGTCACAATGACAATGGGAGTTGTAGTTTCCCAATTGGCTTTCACTTTCACTTTATATAAGGGCCAGAAATGTTTGCTGACTTATTTTACAGTCTATGTCACTTACTCTTCAGTCCTGCTCATGCTCAGTACACAGAAAGGCAATACGGCAGTGCATGTTTGGAACCCCGTCTGTACAGTTTGACCAATAATTGACTCTTGGCAGTGGAGCTGGCGGGGTATTTGTTGCCTGGTTATCATCGTGTTTCAAATCTCTTCGAGACTTGGTCTTAACAAGAGCATAATAATTAATATTTCCCGTCCCTTGGTTTGCTACTGGTAGTTTGCTTCCCAACAAAGTGGGAGGAATTCCCGATTTTTCCGGAGCTCAGAAACGATATTTGTGCTGCTCCTGGCCTGATTAGAATGCTGAAGGTGTTGCGCCACTAAGGGCACGGTCTGGCTATGAAATTTTTCAGACACCCGCCATCTTGGCATGACAGAAATCTCCCCATGTATTTCTACGTATGGTTTCTCAGTAGTGCGACTCCAGCATGAAAGAGGCTCTTGTCGGTGCTGTTTGTGCTAGCATCAGTGCTGTACCCGACAGGCGTCCCTGGGAGATTACCGCTCCTGATCAATGCTACCCGATGCAGCAGGAAGTATCCAGCACACATTTCTTCATCATTCAGGCTTGAGTTGCTCACAAATCTTGTAGTGCTTTGTTTGAAACAAGATTGGGATCTGTGTAAGTGAGAGAAAGAGGGGGAGAGAGAGAGACAGAGACAGAGAGAGAATATCGGAATATTCATCCTTTAGCTAATTTCGCTTTGATTTCAGTCAAATCAGCTCAATTCAATCAATGACCATTTCCTTGCCTTTCAAGCTCTGCCTTTCTCTGCATCTCTTTTTCTCAAGCCCTAGCCTATTACTGAATCTTTTTCTCTACCCCTATTACTGAGAATTGCTTTTCTTTTGTGTACCCCCTATATTGTCTTCCATTTTCTATCCCTGTCCCTAGTTCACCCTTTCTCTTTCTGTCTTTACTTCCTCTCTTTCTCTCCATCTCTCGCCATACCTCTTTCTTCTTCTTCTAGCTGTACCTCCTTCCCTTCTGTGATAGAGTGACCGTCACTCTGTTTGTGCGAGTGTGTTCTCTGACTGCCATACCAACGAGCCTCGTTGGCATTGGCTTTCTACACACATCTCTCTCTCTCTCTCTCTCTCTCTCTCTCTCTCTCTCTCTCTCTCTCTCTCTCTCTCTCTCTCTCCCTCCCTCCCTCTACCTTTCTACCACCCTCCTCTCATTCCTCATTCTGCTGCTTTCCTTGTTTCTCTCTCCCCTTCTCTCTCCTTTCATCACTCTGTCCTTTCCCTCCCTTGTTCTCATGGTGTGCCCTGTGCTGTGTCATTAATGTGTGGAGACGAAGCTCGTTAGTCGCAGCTCTGATGCTCGGCTGCACTGACCCCTGAAAGAGCTGGAGAGACAGAAATGAAAAAGGAAAGCGAGAGAGGAGAGAGAGAGAGAGAGAGAGAGAGAGAGAGAGAGAGAGAGAGAGAGAGAGAGAGAGAGAGAATGAAGAGAACTGAGAGAATTGTAGAGATGTGTGTGAGAGAGAGAAAGAGAGGGCGAGAGAAGGTGAGAGCTGTGATCACTCTGTCTGCTGTGTGTGTCTGCCTGAAGGCAACACCATCATCTGGAGGTCAAAGGGCAACTCTACAGAGGGCCAGTCCTCACATGAGTGGTCAGAGGACATGACGTTAGGCTTTGCCTTTTATTCTGGTGCAGCATCTGGCTAAGTGGGACTCACTACGTTTACATGACCTTTTTAATTCTGAATGAATAATTCAGAGTTAAATAGTTCTGTCGAGTTTACTTCGATCTTTCCTTTAATTCAGAATTGTGAGGTGTTTACATGACGTTTTCAAAGTGGAATTAAGCTTTATTCACAATTAAAGTGACTTAATTCCAAATTAAATGCTTCATGTAAACGTAGCAACTGTTTGTATGTGGAGCACAGGCCCCCTCTAATATGTTTTAGATGAAAGTGTCAGCAGTGCGCGCGCACGCACACACACACACACACACACACACACACACACACACACACACACACACACACACACACACACACACACACACACACACACACACACACACACACACACACACACACACACACACACACACACACACTAGTACTGAGGCCACTAACCTGAGACCGGAGCAGAGCCAATCCGTTTCATCCAGACACACTAGAAACAGAACGTGAGAAAAAGAGATGGAACGTCACTTAGAGGGAAGAATGCAAAACATACAGTACAAGATATAGAGACAAACGAGTGAGAGAGAGAGAGAGAGAGAGAGAGAGAGAGAGAGAGAGAGAGAGAGAGAGAGAGAGAGAGAGAGAGAGAGAGAGAGAGAGAGAGAGAGAGAGAGAGAGATTATTTATTGACAAGGACATGTGGGTTAGGAACCCACGGGGCATGACCATCGATCTGACCAATCACGGATTACCAGGGCGTAGTGACATTGTGACATCATCACAGAACACAGGGAGAATCCTGAGTCAGAAAGTGTATGTCCATCGGTATGTGCATAGTGTGTGTGTTTGTGTGTGTGTGTGTGTGTGTGTGTGTGTGTGTGTGTGTGTGTGTGTGTGTGTGTGTGTGTGTGTGTGTGTGTGTGTGTGTGTGTGTGTGTGTGTGTGTGTGTGTGTGTTGCATGGAAGCCTAATGTTGTATGTTTATCTATATGCACAAATATGTGTCTATGTTGAGGCTGTATATCTGCATCTGTGTATCCCGGTATGTGCCTGTATGTCTGTGAGCGTGTGCATGTGCATAGTATATGTGTGTGTGTGTGTGTGTACACGCGTGTATGAATGAGTCGCTGAACATATGTTTGTGAATGAGACAGACTATGAATGAGTTCCCGGGCTGTGACTGGATGCTTTTATAGACACTCAGCGTGCGTGTGGCTGTCTGTGTGTGGGTGGAGCAGCTCTACTGAATACTGGAGCTCAGCACTGGAAATAGTACAGAGCCACACATCCACACATCAATGTTTGCCTTTTACTACTCTTTGATTCAATAGACTGCAGAGAGGGGGAATCACCACGCACGCACGCACGCACGCGCGCACGCACGCACGCACGCACGCACGCACGCACGCACGCATGCACGCACACACACACACTTTGACTTTGTAACAGTTTGTCCTCCATATATCCTGAATGGGTTTGCTTGAGCAATGGCACAGTACTGTAAACTGGAGTTACACTCAAACTCAGACAAACTGTGATACATTGTCAGATTTATGACATCACCATTTTGTATCATTGCAGTAGCAGATACAAGGCAGTCTGTGTAAATTGTAAAATAGGATTTTATGAATTGTAGGATTGTATGAATAGGATTCCCTGTAAAATAAAATTAGAGTGTGATTCCAATTGTTATTTGACACTTTATTTTCTAATTCTATTGTCGTGTAGTGCAAATTTAACATGTGATATAATGTACATGAGACATAACGTTGACCCTAAAGTGTAATTACAAATGGTGGTATTCTTTGTTACACTAATTTAACAGAGCCAGTAAAATATAGTGTAACCACAAATTGGATATCCTCCTGTGCCAGCTTCATTTGGAACCGAAATGGATAAATTGATCGGAGCAAAATGAACAAATGAATCTAACCTCTCTTCCCCTTTTCTCTCCCTCCCCCTTCTCCACCCTCCATCTATCTATTCCTTTATCTCTTTATTTCACTCCCCTTATCTCCCAATCTCCCATATCTCTCATCCCCCCCT
>NC_085860.1:27481216-27488716 GCF_034702125.1 Engraulis encrasicolus
GAATAAATGCACTTGTATTGAAGGTTGGATTTTTCTCTTTTTTTTCCATTAAGGTCCCATATTATTTAGAAAAAAAATAAAATAATTGGAAGCTAAAAAACACATCTCAACCAGGGGTGCCAATAATTATGGAGGGCACTGTATCTATCTATCTATCTATCTATCTATCTATCTATCTATCTATCTATCTATCTATCTATCTATCTATCTATCTATCTATCTATCTATCTATCTATCTATCTATCTTGTACAAGTCATTTAAAGATCTACTTTCATCGTAATTTCATCAATATTGCTGTGTTCACGATTATTATTGAATGCAATATGCATCAGTTTTGTTTTAAAAAAAATGTTCTGGTTGATTTGTTTCAAGCCTTCTTTGCAGGCTAGTAAAGTGGCTTGTGGACAAATGACAAGGTTTTCTTTGGATCTTTCACATGGATATCCATGACTCGAAAATGAGGCATCTCAAATTGGCTACCTCCCCCTGCTCTGTGTGTATCCCAGAGTAGCAATCAGCTGATAGCTAGGCTAACCGAAGTTTTGTGCCACAAGCCGCCGCTTGTTTTGAAAACTTGTGGAAAAATTACGTACTCAACATGTTTTTAGAAAAACAGGCGTACATCTATGGGCCTGCATAAACCCAAGTGGGCGATGTCTTTACGGAATTATGTTATTTACTGGCCTGATTATCATCGACTTTCAAATCCCTTCGAGACTTGGTCTGACCAAGACCATAACAATTATCATTTTACAAACGGAATGGTTGACACACCTCCCTTAGTTTGCTAATGGTTGTTTGCTCCCAGACAAAGTGGGAGGAGTTCCCGTTTTTTCGGGAGCTCAGAATCGTGTTTGTATCGTACTTGGACTGACTGGAGGCAACGCTGAAGGTGTGGCGTCACGAGGAGGGCACAGCCTGGCTAGTAAAGTACAGGCTCTTCCAGATTCGCTTCGACGGCCTGTATTGCTTCTGTGAATGGGAAACACAACCAGTGGAGGTGACGCACCACTTGTAGACGCACCATGTGTATGTAACTATTTCAAACAGATTGAGTAAAACTGGTTTACAGTCAAAGTAGATCTTTAAAAATCAATGTTACATTAGGAGGGAAGAAAAAGCAAAAAAAAATCCATCTCTTTTACTGACCCAATATCCCTCTTTGAAACATACACGCACATACGGAATAGCTAGATAGATAGATAGAGAGATAGATAGATAGATAGATAGATAGAGAGAGAGAGAGAGAGAGAGAGAGAGAGAGAGAGAGAGAGAGAGAGAGAGAGAGAGAGAGAGAGAGAGAGAGAGAGAGAGAGAGAGAGAGAGAGAGATCTATTAAGACTCTAGATGTGATTCAATTGCCTGTTTATCACCAGACCAAATCACAAGTGAGATAAGGTCTGGAGACCTGCCTACTGTAAATCTCGTAGGGGCTGTGTGATTTTCGATTGACGACAGCTGTTTATTGTGTGTTATGAATGTGTATCATTTGGCATATGTACTGTATCCATAGCCAATAGTGTCAGTCGTATCTATTTTTCGCCTTTCCACGCCTTTCAACGCCTTCCTGCTCTCTGATTGGAGAGAGACAGGGACCATGACCTGTACCCTTGCTGAGGGTAGACTCCCTGCTGTCTCTCAGATCGGAACGATTGTGCAAAGCAACACAGGATTTCCCAGGCTCATGATTCAAAGTTTTTTTTTTAAAATATCACACAACCTTCAGGCCTTTCATTGCATTTCCCACGAACGCAGACTCATACACCCCCCCCCCCAAAAAAAAATAAAAATAACCACACACACACACACACACAGCCAAATAAAGACTAGAAATTGTAACCTTGAGTACCTCCGAATTTACCTGAGTACCTCCGAATTTGTCTACCTGGACCAAGTGGGAGAATTCATTACTGGTGCACTTGTATGTACTGCTATGCTAGCTTGGGCACTCATATCTCATGTGATGCGTACAATCCCATGCTCAAGTCAAGGCGGTGGTGGCTTAGGTTGTAGAGGAGCCGTTCAGCAACCAGAAGGTTGCAGGCTCGAGGCCCGCTCTGTCTGATCCCATCAATGTGTCCTTGAGCACAACACTTAACTCCAAATTGCTCCTGGTGGCAGGATGGTACCCTGTGTGCCATTCACTGCCAGCGGTGTGTGAATGTGAGAGTGAATGGGTGAATGTGAGGCATACAATGTAAATGCGCTTTGAGTGCTCCAAGGAGTGGAAAGGCGCTACATAAATGCAATCCACTTACCTTTTACCGGTCCATTGTACTACAGCATATGCTAATGTACGTATGTGGGCCAACTGTAACATTTGAAATTTTGAAGGGCAAATAAAATTACCCTGTAGCCCAGAATTGGCCCCCGGGCCTGAGTTTGATGTTCCTGCTGTGGAGGCTTATTGTGTCATGACGTCATGCCATTACAAAATGATCCAGGCAGATGTGTCTGTTGGGTAAAATCATGTTTATTAATCATTACAAAAACGTGCCACCCATATGGCATGTTTATTATTTCATTCAATATATAATAGGTACAACCATACAACAGGTCAATAAAAATGACTTCAGTGTCCATTATCAGAGTTTTGAAAGTGCATGTCAAAAAACACATTTGGATATTGTGTGCTCATATGCGTGTATTTTAATAGAAAGGACAGGATATTACTCAGATGGACAATTTAGGATATCCCTACTAATGAACCCTGGACAAGCCTCCAGAGCCAGTGTCAATGTGAGAATGTGAAAGCACTTTGCTTCAACTGTATAGTTGAGATATTTTGCTATATAAATACATTTTGATTGACTTTAATTGATTGATGACCTCACTGTACAAGGTCATTTATATGTCACTGGAATGCACAACAAATCATCTTTCTTGTAATGATCAAGGTTCCTGTTGAAAATATAACTGCCATGTGCGTATAGTTTAGCATACCATTTGGCTTTACTCCTTCTATGCTATAATACTGGTCTGGTTCCTCTCTGTGTGTGTATGTGCGTGTCAATGGCGTATTTGCCATTGAGGAAAGGGAGGACGATCCTCCCTCAAAATAATAAAGCCAGATCTTCCAGTATAAATTACAGAAAACAAAACATATTTATTATATATTTGTTATATAATTCTTGGTATTATATACAGTGCCCTCCATAATTATTGGCACCCCTGGTTGAGATGTGTTAAAAGCCTTAAAATAAATTCAGTGTTTATTGCAGAAGAATACTGTCACACTGAAAATTTTAGGAAAATGTAGCCTTCAACTCAAATGAATTGTAGGAAAATAAAAAAAATCCCTGACTAAAAAATAATTATTTTTCATTAAATCACCTGTTCCACAATTATTGGCACCCTTAACAATTCCCAGGAAATAAATATAATTGAAGCATTTCTGTCATTTCTACAGTAGTTTACAAAGTTTACCAGAGTATGTAGGAACATTTAATTAGTAATTCATCACTTCCTGTTTCCCTGGGGTATAACTATGACGTGACACCGAGGCCATTTCTCTTATCCACTCTTAAACATGGGAAAGACAAAGGAACACAGCATACAAGTGAGGCAGATGTGCGTCGACCTTCACAGGTCAGGCAGAGGCTACAAGAAGATTGCCACTCAACTGCAGCTGCCCATATCTACTGTGAGAGGAATAATTAAGAAGTTCAAAACAACTGGAACAGTGGTTAACAAGCCTGGACGAGGACCCAAGTTTATTTTGCCACCACGCACAGTGAGGAGGATGGTAAGAGAAATCAAAATATCTCCAAAGCTCACTGTTACAGAATTACAACAAATGGTAGCATCCTGGGGTCACAAAGTTTCCAAATCAACCATCAGGCGCTGTCTACACGCCAACAAGCTGTTTGGGAGGCATGCACGGAGAAAACCTTTCCTCACCCACAATCATAAACGCAAACGTCTGGAGTTCACCCAGCGGTATTGGGGCTTCCACTGGGACCGTGTGCTTTGGTCAGATGAGACCAAGATTGAGCTTTTTGGCAACAAACACTCTAAGTGGGTCTGGCGTGCCACGAAAGATGCGCATGCTGAAAAGCACCTCATACCCACTGTGAAGTATGGGGGTGGGTCAGTGATGCTGTGGGGCTGTTTCGCTTCCAAAGGCCCTGGGAAGCTTGTTAGGGTACATGGCATCATGAATGCTTTGAAATACCAGGACATTTTAAATCAAAATCTGTTGCCCTCTGCCAAAAAGCTGAAGATGGGTCGTCACTGGGTCTTTCAGCAAGACAATGACCCTAAACATATGGCCAAATCTACACAGAAATGGTTAACCAGACACAAAATCAAGCTCCTCCCATGGCCATCTCAGTCCCCAGACCTCAACCCCATTGAGAAACTGTGGGGTGAGCTGAAGAGGAGAGTACAGAGGAGAGGACCCAGGTCTCTGGATGATTTAGAGAGATTCTGCAAAGAGGAATGGCTGAAGATCCCTCTTTCTGTCTTTTCCCATCTTGTGAAACATTATAGGAGAAGATTAGGTGCTGTTTTGTTGGCAAAAGGGGGTTGTACAAAATATTAACAACAGGGGTGCTAATAATTGTGACACACATTATTTGATGTCAAATAATTATTTCTTTATGTGGGATTTTTTCCCCACTGAATAAATGCACTTGTATTGAAGGTTGGATTTTTCTCTTTTTTTCCATTAAGGTCCCATATTATTTAGAGAAAAATAATAATAATTGGAAGCTAAAAAACACATCTCAACCAGGGGTGCCAATAATAATGGAGGGCACTGTAGCTATTTAGCAATAAAAACATATACTTCAGCGCTTCTAATTCACATAATAGACCTTAGAGGACCGTCCTCCCTTCCATCCTCATTGACTTCCATTATAAATGGTGAAAACTCGGGCGTAGCGCGGGCTTTACTTTTTAACATTGAAGTGAATGGAGCTTAGGGAGGACTTTCCTCCCTTTAGGCGGGTCTAGAGCCATGGAAGTAATCTGCCTATCAGCGAAGCTGAATTTATCGAAAGCCAACCAGAATATGACGAGTTGGGTTGACAGACGACAAGCATGAACTCGGTCGTCATGACAACGATATACAAATCTACCGTGTGAGAAGAATGCGGCAGCAGACAGTGGAAAGTTTGGAGTAATTGGCGAATGTTTTATGAACCCTTAATAAATACGAACAAAAGATCAACTGTTTTCATGTTGTGAATCGCGCAATATCACTCCCTGGATTTAGATTGAAAACCGAGTGGAAAGGTCAGTGTGTTTATATCAGTCTCTCACGTCACTCGATCACTACACAATGCAAACGAAGCACGGATGCAAATCGCATTCATGATTCAAATGGTCGGACACGATCACCAACATTTTTAAAAGGTAGTCTTGTTTCAGCATGTCCTACGTGCACAAATAATACCCTCAATGCTTGCATTTGCGTTTATCCTTCGTGCTTTTCTCCCAAAAGAGGGTTATTTACAAATGGAAATAAGAATGCTTTAGGCTGTGCATGAATGCACTGACCCTAGACTGGCGTTCTGTTCTCCCTCCTCAAGACGAGAAACATGACAGCACGAAGCTTTAACCTCTTCATAAAACGTCTCTGGCTAAACTTCCAACATGTAGCCTACATCATGTTATGTCAAAGACCTCCTTGTGTTATGTAGTTTCATTTGGGTGGAATTAGGAATACTCGGATTTACAAAGTAACGCACACCGTTCCACAACGCTCGCCAGCTCCTCCTTCCACAGCTGCACAGCTGCTGTCGCTCTCAACGCAGGCTCAAACGCAAAACGGATAGGCGACCACAACGTCGTAAGCCATGTAGCCTACCATGTTATGGATCATAAATAAGATTTTAAAAATAAGATAATGGAAGGGGTTTAAAATGTTTGAAAATCTGTAAGAATATGTTGGAAGGAGTTGAGTTTAAAACCCTTTGTCCTAGGCTATACAAGTCACTCAATGTCCTAGCACTGATTCTTGAGAAAGTGGCTAAAACAGGTTGTAATGTTGACAGAAAAAAACAAAGTGAATTACAAAATTATATGGTATATCCTCGTAGACTAAGGTCTTGGCTTTTCAGAAATGCACAAGGCCAATCTCCCCATTATGTATTTTTTTCAGAAATCAGGCTTTTCTCCGATCATACCTTGTTTTTTGTCAACACCGTCAGACACAATTAAAAGTTATTAAAATTGTATTGATTTGGTTGCATATGTATCTGGAGTTTTTAAGTGATTATGTGTATTTTTTGGTTCACACATATGCCTTTAAATGTTGAAAATTCACTTTTGTTCTATTTTAATACTGTTTCATGTGTTCTAATTTTAAAATATGTACCGTCATACGATGCTTACTTAACGCCTAAATACAACAAACATTTTTTTTGTAATTTCACAAATATTCGTGTAGGCTTAAATTGGCTATTACTTTGATATTTCAACAACTCCTAAGGAAAATGTTGTAAGCACATTCCTTTAAAATGTCCAAAACTCCTTCTTACGGTGGTGACTTAAGAACTGACAGTGGTGACAGTAATCTGAGAGTGGTGAAAGTGGCCTAATTAGTACCTGCATTTAGCAAAATAAATAGCCCTCTCAAGTCAATGGCATCTTGCTTAAACACTTTATTTTTGTGTGTGCACAGTATGAGCATGTGTTTTTACTTCATTAGTTAGATTATCTAGGAAGTAAGCCACTGGTTGTTGAAAATGTGGTAAAAACAGCTTTTAAGTTGTTCAAATCCAAAATATAGAGGTGTATTATCATAGATGTAGGTCTTGGCTGTGCAGTGAATGCATTGGCCAAGCTCCCCATGTTTAACATTTTTCATAAAATGGGCTCTTTCTTGTTTTGTCAACAGCGGCAGACAGAATTAGAAGTAAAAACACATGTTTACTGTATTAAAGTGAATTACTTTAACAATTCAACATAACTGTAGATACTTATTGTATGCATATTCTTAAAACATGTCAAAAACACGTAAAACATGGTCACCACCGTCAGGTTTTCTGACAAAAAAACCTCCAAATGCACCTCAGTGGTGGCTAGAGTATCATTTTGGATCACAATTATTACTAACATGCCTAGTAATGTTTCATTAACCAGCACAATTTAGTAAAATATGGAACAACATGATGAGCAGAACAAAATCTGACGGTGGTGACATCTGACGGTGTGAGACAAAAAAGCACTCTTTTAAATATTATGCATTGTTTGTTCACATTAGCCATTTCATTTTCGCTCTGTTTCTTGGGTGCTTCATACCTTTTCTGAAAAAAATTATATTTATTAACATTAATGTAATACAATACTATTAAAACCCCCGACGGTGTTGACAGTTTATGGTTGGGACAGTACCAGTGTCCAAACAAATTAACAAATTGAGGACAAAATAATAAACTTACAGGAGCTTCAGTGATGGTGAAGTAGGCAGTAGAGCTAAAGGTTTGAAAAGGGGTCCTCAGTATTGAAAATTACCTTGTGCATACCTGATTTTATTGTCTTTTAGAAAAAAT
>NC_085860.1:27496216-27501216 GCF_034702125.1 Engraulis encrasicolus
AATACACCTGCCAGTGTGTTTACCAAGAGGGGTACGTGAGCACATTGGTAAAAATGCAAGGTAAAATGGTAATGGTAAAATGGCAAGCACAGGGAGAATGCAAGATAAAATGCAAAACCTATGGAGCACAGTCACATGTGGATAGAAGAAGAGAAATAGAGCATGAGGGGCTACCTATGGTATTACAAAGAAGCTCAGGGGGGTACACAAGCAAAAAAGGTTGGGAAACTCTAATGTTTCTAGTTAACATTCTGAAAGGGTGTGTATGCTGCAACTTGAATGGAGAGGAGGAACAGACTCCTCCCTAGGGTGTTGTGAAGTGAGACGCTTTTCAGGGAACACATAAGGTACAGGAGCAGTCCCCTTGGAGCAAGGAGAGGTTGGATGCCTTACAGTAAACTAGGCACAGCGGCAGTCCCCTTCCACTGTCCAAATGAAAAGATCCAACGTTGTGGAGGAACTCGTAGGCCTAAAGTATGTGTGTGTGTGTGTCTGGAACCTGTAAAGGTCACAATATACTGGGCTTTTTGAGCAAGCTGTTGGGCAACAGTACCGTAAAATGTGTTTTGGGTTGTTTGTCAGTATATAACACTTTCATCAAGAGAACCAGCAGCAACTTTTTTAATCATTCCATCAGAAAATTAGGAGATTTGTGACTGCGAAATTGCTAATGAAAAAGGAAAAAAAGGACCCTAAAAGCTGCATGGAAGAACGCAGAGGCTTTCTTGAAGGTTCCTTTAAAAAAATAAGAAACCAAAAGGGTTGATGTGAGACTGTATGTCAGTGTGTATTGCAAGACTGTGTCTTGAGATGTGTTGAGTGACTGTGAGATGTTGTACAGTATGTGTTGTATGTCGTGAAGCTTTGCTGAGGCTGTGTGCTGCACAGAACTGCATGCGTTGTGACACTTAAGTGTAGGACTAACCCTGTGAAAAGCCTTTTTCACACCAGAATGACCCGGCCAGACTTCCAACCATGACTAGGTGGTTTTCAGTCTGCCCCATTTCAGTCTTTGATCGAACACAGTTTTCTTCCCGAAAACACCAATTCGACTTCAAGCGCCATGCACACTCCCCCAGGGTGGCACTGGAGAGAATTTGTTGAAACTTCCATGTCTGAGAGCTCCTGGCTGGCCCTGTCAAGTAGCCCATTGATTTCATGTTTTCGTGAAGTCATCTCTCTACTTTTCACAAGTAGCATTGTTAGTGGATTAATTACTAATGACTCTTAATATATGATGCCTGTAGGCAAAGTCTCTCTCCCGTTCATAATTTCTCCATCAAGAGGACGCTCCATCTCCAAAACGCTATGGTTTTTAGCTGATTGATTTCTTCTCTGGAAGACATTTCTCTCTGCGACCTAGCTCGCTAAAAAAGGGTGGAAATGGCATGCGGCACATTTTGTTAGAAGTTGTGTTAATACATATCCACTGAGGATAGCTTGTGTCATGCGTCTGAAACTTCAAGTAGATGTTTGTGAGTTTGCTACTAGTTTAAAGGGACACTGTGCAGGAAATGGTCAAAAAAGGTACTGCAACTATGCAGCTCATTGAAACTGGGCTGCCTACTGTATTGCCAAATTTGACCCGACCACCGACGGGCTTCTCAACCAAACTGAACATTTTGAAAGTCTCCCAACACAGACCCACGGGCACCGCCATCCTCCTACCCCCCCCCCCCCCCAACGTAACGTGACATATTACTGACAGTCAATGAGTGTCATTAGGTGGTGCATGTGTTGTAAGTTATGTTGTTGGATGTGTGTCGTTTTGCTATACGTACAGTGCCCTCCATAATTATTGGCACCCCTGGTTGAGATGTGTTAAAAGCCTTAAAATAAATTCAGTGTTTATTGCAGAAGAATACTGTCACACTGAAAATTTTAGGAAAATGTAGCCTTCAACTCAAATGAATTGTAGGAAAATAAAAAAATCCCTGACTAAAAAATAATTATTTTTCATTAAATCACCTGTTCCACAATTATTGGCACCCTTAACAATTCCCAGGAAATAAATATAATTGAAGCATTTCCGTCATTTCTACAGTAGTTTACAAAGTTTACCAGAGTATGTAGGAACATTTAATTAGTAATTCATCACTTCCTGTTTCCCCGGGGTATAAATATGACGTGACACCGAGGCCATTTCTCTTATCCACTCTTAAACATGGGAAAGACAAAGGAACACAGCATACAAGTGAGGCAGATGTGCGTCGACCTTCACAGGTCAGGCAGAGGCTACAAGAAGATTGCCACTCAACTGCAGCTGCCCATATCTACTGTGAGAGGAATAATTAAGAAGTTCAAAACAACTGGAACAGTGGTAAACAAGCCTGGACGAGGACCCAAGTTTATTTTGCCACCACGCACAGTGAGGAGGATGGTAAGAGAAATCAAAATATCTCCAAAGCTCACTGTTACAGAATTACAACAAATGGTAGCATCCTGGGGTCACAAAGTCTCCAAATCAACCATCAGGCGCTGTCTACACGCCAACAAGCTGTTTGGGAGGCATGCACGGAGAAAACCTTTCCTCACCCACAATCATAAACGCAAACGTCTGGAGTTCGCCAAGCGGTATTGGGGCTTCAACTGGGACCGTGTGCTTTGGTCAGATGAGACCAAGATTGAGCTTTTTGGCAACAAACACTCTAAGTGGGTCTGGCGTGCCACGAAAGATGCGCATGCTGAAAAGCACCTCATACCCACTGTGAAATATGGGGGTGGGTCAGTGATGCTGTGGGGCTGTTTCGCTTCCAAAGGCCCTGGGAAGCTTGTTAGGGTGCATGGCATCATGAATGCTTTGAAATACCAGGACATTTTAAATCAAAATCTGTTGCCCTCTGCCCGAAAGCTGAAGATGGGTCGTCACTGGGTCTTTCAGCAAGACAATGACCCTAAACATATGGCCAAATCTACACAGAAATGGTTAACCAGACACAAAATCAAGCTCCTCCCATGGCCATCTCAGTCCCCAGACCTCAACCCCATTGAGAACCTGTGGGGTGAGCTGAAGAGGAGAGTATAGAGGAGAGGACCCAGGTCTCTGGATGATTTAGAGAGATTCTGCAAAGAGGAATGGCTGAAGATCCCTCTTTCTGTCTTTTCCCATCTTGTGAAACATTATAGGAGAAGATTAGGTGCTGTTTTGTTGGCAAAAGGGGGTTGTACAAAATATTAACAACAGGGGTGCTAATAATTGTGACACACATTATTTGATGTCAAATAATTATTTCTTTATGTGGGATTTTTTCCCCACTGAATAAATGCACTTGTATTGAAGGTTGGATTTTTCTCTTTTTTTCCATTAAGGTCCCATATTATTTAGAGAAAAATAATAATAATTGGAAGCTAAAAAACACATCTCAACCAGGGGTGCCAATAATAATGGAGGGCACTGTATGTGCTGTTTGGCTATAAGTGTCTGCCCTTAGGCTGTATATGTTTGGCTGTACATGTGTGCCGTTTGGCTATACGTGTGTGTCGTGAGACTGCACGTTTGGCTGTACGTGTGTGCTGTTTGCCTATACATGTGTGCCGTTTGGCTGTACATGTGAATCGTGAGGCTGTGCCGTTTGCCTATTCGTGTGTGCCTTTTGCCTATAGGTGTGTGCCGTTTGGCTATACATGTGTGCTGTTTGGCTATACGTGTGTGTCGTGAGGCTGTGCCATTAGCCTATATGTTTGTGCCGTTTGCCTATAGGTGTGTGCCGTTTGGCTGTACATGTGTGCCATTTGGCTATATGTGTGTGTCGTGAGGCTGTACGTGTGTGTCGTGAGGCTGTGCATTTTCGCTGTACGTGTGTGCCGTTTAGCTGTACGTTTGTGCCGTTTGGCTGTACGTGTGTGTCGTTTGGCTGTACGTGTGTGCCGCTTGGCTGTACGTGTGTGTCGTTTGACTGTACGTGTGTGTCGTTTGACTATACGTGTGTGTCGTTTGACTGTACGTGTGTGTCGATTGACTGTACGTGTGTCGTTTGACTATACGTGTGTGTCGTTTGACTGTACGTGTGTGTCGTTTGACTGTACGTGTGTGTCATGGGGCTGTACGTGTGTGCCGTTTGGCTGTACGTGTGTGCCGTTTGGCTGTACGTCTGTGTCATTTGGGTGTGTGTCGTGAGGCTTTACGTGTGTGTCGTGAGACTGCGCGTGTGTCGTGAGACTGTGTGTCGTGAGATTGTGTGCGGGTGTCGTGAGACTGCGTGTGTGTCAAGACTGTGTGTGTGTGTGTGGTGTTGTGTGAGGCTGTTTGTATTCTATCTGCACCGTTTCCCCACTGCAGCTAGTTTGAGAGCTGAATTATAATGCACAGCAGCCCTGGCGGCCCAAACAGAACAGGGCCAGCAGCAGCAGCCCAAACAGAACAGGGCCAGCAGCAGCAGCAGCAGCAGCAGCAGCAGCGCTCAGACAACTGTCACATCACTGTCAGACACACGTAGTAGACAGACAGCTACAGTAGCGCCATGAGACAGGTGCTGTAGACAGACAGCTGTCACATCACCTCAGACACACATAGTAGCCAGACACGCAGCGCCATGAGAGTGTTGCAGACAGACAGCTGTCACATCAGGCAGACACACATAGACAGACAGACACCCAGCTGTCACATCACGGCAGACACACGTAGACGGACAGACAGCTAGCACCATGAGACAGGTGCTGCAGACAGACAGCTGTCACATCACCTCAGACACACATAGTAGCCAGACACCCAGCGCCATGAGACACGTGTTGCAGACAGACAGAGCTCCCCTACAAAGGCCAAGTGCAGTAATTGTGTAGTAAAGTAAAGCTTTTGCAGCAAATATTGAATGGGATCGTCGGCACAGAGAGAGAGAGAGAGAGAGAGAGAGAGAGAGAGAGAGAGAGAGAGAGAGAGAGAGAGAGAGAGTAAATGTTAGTGTGTGTAAGAGAGCAAGATTGAGAGGGAGCAAGTAGAGTGCAGAGATTCATCCCTGTTAACTTACGGTACAAGTCAGAGTGTGTGCGTGCGTGCGTTTGTA
>NC_085860.1:27511216-27516216 GCF_034702125.1 Engraulis encrasicolus
ATGCTCCGCTGCAGCTAATTATCCTGCGTGTGCTACAGAAACTCCTCTGAAGCTCCATCTCTTCTCTCTGCTTTAAATAATAAATACACACCAAGCAGAACCGGCCTCACACACTAACTCATTCTCCACACTAACACCCTCTTTCCCCCCTCTCTCTCTCTCTCCCCAACCCATCCTCACTCACTTATTCGTTCTCTCTTTCTCCCTCTAAAAGCAGTGTAATGCACCCCCTTATTCTCACTCTACCCCCAACCTCTCTGGTCTCTGTTTTTTTCTCCATTTCTACTGTACGGTATATTTCTATCCATGACCGTCCTCCCTTTCATCATTCCTTCTCTTTCGCACAGCATGTGTGTGTGTGTGTGTTTGTGTGTGTCCTGCAGTGGGTGTGATATCATGTACCGACAGTACGAGGCTGTTGTGTCTTTTGTCTACTCTGAGGATTTCAAAATAGTGTATGCACCAGCCAGGCTGCCTGCTATGCCTCCTCATTAACGGTGAGCCCATTCTCGTGGAAAATCAACTACATGCTTCGTGGTGCCGCTACGATATAGCCTCATTTTTCGTAGTTGGGCAACGCGCGCTGTCGTCGAGTGGGTGAGAGAGAGGGTGAGAGAACGAGTGAGAGAGAGAAGCGTGCATTCCGGGAGGGGAGCGCTGTCGTTGTGTCAGCTTCATGCCATGTCTCCCTTCCTCCAACATTATCCCTAACCTTAACCCTAACCCTAAACTTAACCGTAAATCACTTGTTTGAAATGTTTGATTACCGTCGTTTCCAGTTAGCCTTCACTCGCGCTTGATTGTTGAAGTCCGTCCGCATTATTCTTCCCCCCAGAACCAAACTACCCCAATTGTCAGTTCCCCCTTTCGTCGCCCCACCAAGAGAAACGAGGCTATTCGTAAAGGCACCACGAGGCTTAAAGGGACACTGTGTGAGATTTGTAGTTGTTTATTTCCAGAATTCATGTTGCCCATTCACTAATGCCACATTTTTCATGAATATTTACCACCACCATCAAATTCTAAGTATTCATTATGACTGGAAAAATGGCACTTTTCATACATGAAAAGGGGGATCTTCTCCATGGTCCGCCATTTTGAATTTCCAAAAATAGCCATTTTTAGCTGCAAAAATGACTCTACTTGGACCATACTAGAACATATTTGTTTATTACTTAGGAAACTTTCATGTAAAGATCAAATTTGGCAATAGGCAGCCCAGTTTCAATGAGCAGCATAGTTGCAGTACCTTTTTTGACCATTTCCTGCACAGTGTCCCTTTAAAGTTGATTTTTTTTCCTGTTTTTCTTGTAAAGACTTCACGAAAGGTCCAAGTTACTGTTGTAACGGTTGGCTTAACCATGGCTCCTCAACAGGGGCAGAGCTATAGGGGGGCGAGCAGGGCTTTTGCCCCTGGGCCCAGGGCAGTCTTGTATTGGTGGTGGGGGCCCTATGATTACATGCAGGCCATATGGGAGGGGCATGGGTTTTTGCCCTGGGTCCCTGTGTGCAATTGTTCCACCACTGCTCCTCAACCTCCCATTGCTTGAGGGGGACTGCTCCATGTACTGTAGTATCTCCGTAGCTCTCCGACAGCTGTGTAGTGGAAATGTAGTGTAATCTTTGGTATCCGACAGCTTTAGCCAAAGGGCTTGTACAGTACAGTGCCTTTCAGTGCTAGCAAGGTACAGTACAATATTCTGGAATAGGCGGCAAAATTATTCCACTAACACTACTCTGGCCATTAAAAATATATTTAGGGCTTTTTTTGCATTTATTTGATGGGACAGTTGGAGATGGTGACAGGAAGCGAGTGGGAGAGAGAGATGGGGGAGGATTGGCAAATGACCCGGGCCGGAATCGAACCCGGGTCGCCGGCGTAATAATCTAGTGCTCTACCGTTAAGGGGGGTTTATAGTGGCACCTCAACTGAGGTGCAGTACAGAAAAGTAGCCACCACGCCCCCCTGTGCAGCGATAAAACAACCCCTGGCTGCGGTACACGCATGGTTCTCCCAGGCTGAAATGTCCGTGAGCTGATGTTATCCTCTTGGACTGTGATTCATCAATGTGCTTGCAGCAGTGCAGAGAGTACTTGGCCCTGATAGGTCAGAGGTGTTCTAATGTTCTACCCTACCGCGGAGGTTTGAATAAGGAAAAGGAAAAACAAGATGCGGTTGACTTGGCACAAAATCACTGGAGTTTACTTGATAGAGAAACGGTGTTCTATTTCAGTAGTAGCCTACAACTCCCAAAAAAATAATTAAAAATATCCATAAAAAGCCTTCATTATGAAAAGGATATTCGTTTGTAGTGTGGTAGTAGCAAAGAAGCCTCTTTGTTTGTTTGTAGTGTGGCAGCTAGAGTTTGAATGGGTTTGGCTGACAGTTGCTAAGCTAGCTGTTAATATTTCGTTTGGCATTTAACCACCTGGACTGTAGAACATGAATAAAGAAAGAATCTTGTATGCTACCATTCATGTCGAATTTTGCCACAACTTTTTAAATTAGTAGCAAGAAGCATCTTTGTTAGTGGTAGAATTACGTTTCAGGTGGCTAGTCAACTAGCTTCGTTGTAATAACTGATTTAGCTGGCTAGCTACTACTAGGCCCCAGGTGTGAATGGCCATTCAGGCTGTCCATTGTCTTTTAAAATGCCGTTTGTTTGGCATTTCATCTTATGGACTGTAATACTTGACCAAGAAGAAACTGATGTTGCATTATGCCCCAACTCCTAGAAGTAGGCTAGTAGTAGCCTAGAATATTAAGTTTTAGATAGACAGCTGGCTAGCTTTGTGATTCATTCAAGGGACTGGGCTCAACTGAATGAGTTAGTTTGTCCCCTGTTGTCACGGAGGTGAATTGACGTCATCGACGTCTTTGAATTCTCTGCGGGAAAAAACCCCACCACGCCCTTTGTGAATGACCAGTGCTCTGCTCTCCTCCATCATTCTTCTCATTGACATACAGTAAGTGCTCTACGGATGGCAGCTCCCCCCACACACTGCTCCCCTGCCAATGCGGTTATGGCTGGCCCCCCTTCTCTAAGTTAAATGCAGAGCTGAAATTACATCGTGTGCACTGTGTGCTGCTGTGGTGGTCACAGTGACAAATGGCAACTCTGCTCACCGCCACTGTTTTTTGTTCTGTAGCCTTGGTTTAGCCTGGTAAACCAGCGCCACTCGCTGGACGGTGAAAATGTTCAGCTGCGAGTGGGTCTAGCCTCGGATCTGAGAACCTTTTGAACACTGTGCCCTGAGTCTGGCAAAACCAATCACAGCGCATAGATTTGTTTTGAATCAAAGCGGGCGGGGTTTTGAGGGAATGACGACGAAGCTCGCAACACCGTTGGGAAAGCACATCAACGGCAAAGATCGCTGATTGGTCAGAGCGCCGGCACGGTTTGAAAAAACAACAGATTGTTCTCATCAACAATCTTCGGAGGTGTCGTTCATCGGGGCCAGACTAAATTACTCCAGTCTCACATTTAGGCTGGTTTATCAGGCTAGCCTTGGTTGGCTTGTGCACAGTAGTGCAGTCATGGGTAAGCGGTTAGGGCGTCAGACTTGTAGCCCAAAGGTTGCCGGTTCGACTCCCGACCTGCCAGGTTGGTGGGGGGGAAGTAATTAACCAGTGCTCTCCCCCATCCTCCTCCATGACTGAGGTACCCATGAGCATGGTACCGTCCCGTCGCACTGCTCCCTTGGAACGCTATTGGGGGCTGCCCCTTTGCACGGGTGAGGCATACATGCAATTTTGTTGTGTGCAGTGTGCAGTGTTCACTTGAGTGCTGTGTCACAATGACAATGAGAGTTGGAGTTTCCCAGTATGGCTTTCACTTCACTTCACTTCACTTCACTTCACTTCACTTCACTCATATGTATGTCTGCCGTAGCTGTGTAAGCATGCAATCCGTGATGAGCTTGATGCCTGCTTGATTGCAAGGATACAAGGCTGTATTACATACATACATGCTGCTGGCGAAGTATGACATGCAATTAAATAGCTGTATGTCCAACAACGGTGTGAAAGAAAGATGTGTAAATTATATAGCATGCCATTAGCGATATCTGTCTGTTGAAAGGTAGGGGTGAAATAGGTGATGATGGGAAGGAGTAGATGAGTGTTTAAAGTGGTTGGCTCTGAACAGAAGATTGGATGAGATTGGCTGAGCTAGCAGAAGCGGGGGAGATGGAAAATAACAACTGGACAGGTAACTCATCATCATCATCGTGCTCAGCCAATGACTAGCAACCACAGTATTTTTTTTTGTGTGTTCTGCATATTGTCTTGCATTTGTCAAGCGCAATTCTTTCTTGTTTTTACCATTCCCTTGCCAGTTTTGTGTGTGTGTGTGTGTGTGTGCGTGCGTGCGTGTGTGCGTGCGTGAGTTGGATGGTCCAGCTGTCTACTGTGCCAGGGCAGCGTAAGAGGCCAATTACAGCCTCTCCTGGAGTGACTTTAAGGGGTTTTACATTCTGCCTTGGGCAAACAACATCTTTCTTTGAGGGAGCGTGTAAAAATCATTGCCGTTGCACTAGGTTGGGCATATTGGGAAAATAGATCTTCATTCTGGGTATTTTTTTCGGCACTTGACAGAGAATGTGATCACATCAGCCTCTGGGTATGCTGCTCTTCCCTCCTTTTTGAACCTTTATGTTGCATGTTTACTCACTAGGGAAAACAATGTTTTGCAAACACAGACTATATTATGCTACCTAGATTTATATTTGAATGTTCTATCCATGTGTTTGGTGCAAAGTCACAATTGTATGTTAATGACATATCAGAACGTACACGTTCCTATTTAGGTAAATCTGCAAGTACCTGCCATCATAAGAATGAACGTTTGACCACCACAGCCACCAAAACGAGTTGCCTAATAAATTGTGCTTTTGCTTACTTGAAATTCAAAAATGCCTCGTTTTCAACCCAAGGGCCCTCCTTGATCTACCGGCGAATATGTTGAGCAATTACGTCAAATGGTTTGTTAAATGTTGGT
>NC_085860.1:27521216-27523716 GCF_034702125.1 Engraulis encrasicolus
AGAAGGGAATGGGGAAGGAAGGAAGGAGAAAGGAGGGAAGGAAGAAAAGAAGGAGATAAGGAGGGAAAGAGGAAGAGGAAAGGAGGGGAGGAAGGAAGGAGAAAGGAGGCAAGGAAGAAGGAGGGAAGGAGAAAGGAGTGATGAGGAAAGGAGAAAAGGAAGGGAGGAGGAAAGGAAGGGAGGAGGAAAGGAAGGAATGAAGGTGGAAAGAGGAAGAAAGGAGGGAAGGAAGAAAGGAAGTAGGTAAGGAAGGAGAAAGGGGGGAAGGAAGGAAGGAGGGTAGGCGGAAAGAAGGAGGAAGGGTGGAAGAAGGAAGGAGGGAAGGAGGAAGGAAGGAGGTAGGCAAAGAGAGAAGGAGAAAAGGAAGGAAGGAGGGAGGAGGGGAGGAGGAGAGAGGGAAGGAGAGAAGGAGAGAAGAAGGAGGGAGGAGGGGAGGAGGAGAGAGGGAAGGAGAGAAGGAGAAAAGGAAGGAAGGAGGGAGGAGGGGAGGAGGAGAGAGGGAAGGAGAGAAGGAGATAAGGAGGAAGGAGAGAAGGAGAAAAGGAAGGAGGGAGGAGGAGAGAGGGAAGGAGAAAAGGAAGGAAGGAGGGAGGAGGGGAGGAGGAGAGAGGGAAGGAGAGAAGGAGATAAGAAGGGAGGAGGGTTCTGCAGTACTGCAGCATTCTGAGTCCTGCCTAATGGACAGGATTCACCATTCACACTCTCTGACACATACACTGACACACACACACCCTCTGTGTCTTTCTCAATCACACACACAGACACAAATACACACACAAATACACGCACGCACGCACGCACGCACGCATGCCCGCACGCACGCACGCACACACACACACTAACACACACACACACACACACACACACACACACACACACACACACACACACACACACACACACACACACACACACACACACACACACACACACACACACACACACACACACACACACACACACACACACACACAGCGGGAAGAGGGGATGGGTGTCAGCAATACTGACAGGTTGAAATCTTTCTTTAATTTTGTTTCTAATCTCAGTCACAGACCCCAAGAGTCACTACTGGCTCATCAACCTCACACAATAATCATTATGTGTGTGTGTGTGTGTGTGTGTGTGTGTGTGTGTGTGTGTGTGTGTGTGTGTGTGTGTGTGTGTGTGTGTGTGTGTGTGTGTGTGTGTGTGTGTGTGTGTGTGTGTGTGTGTGTGTGTGTGTGTGTGTGTGTGTGTGTGTGTGTGTGTGTGTGTGTGTGTGTGTGTGTGTATGTGTGTGTGTGTATGTGTATGTGTGTGTGTGTGTGTGCGCGTGCGCATGCGTGCATGCGTGCATGCGTGCATGCGTGCGTGCGTGCGTGTGTGAGTACGCATGCACGTTTTCATGTGTGTGTGTGTGTGTGTGTGTGTGTGTGAGAGACAGAGTCACTATTGGCTCATCAACCTCACCCAGTAATCATCATTGTGTGTGTGTGTGTGTGTGTGTGTGTGTGTGTGTGTGTGTGTGTGTGTGTGTGTGTGTGTGTGTGTGTGTGTGTGTGTGTGTGTGTGTGTGTGTGTGTGTGTGTGTGTGTGTGTGTGTGTGTGTTTGCGCATGCGTGCGTGCGTGCATGCGTGCGTGTGTGAGTATGCATGCACGTTTTCATGTGTGTGTGTGTGTGTGTGTGAGAGACAGAGTCACTATTGCCTCATCAACCTCACCCAGTAATCATCATTGCGTGTGTGTGTGTGTGTGTGTGTGTGTGTGTGTGTGTGTGTGTGTGTGTGTGTGTCTGTGTCTGTGTCTGTGTGTGTGTGTGTGTGTGTGTGTGTGTGTGTGTGTGTGTGTGTGTGTGTGTGTGTGTGTGTGTGTGTACTTGTGTGTCTGTGTCTGTGTGTGTCTATGTGTGCCTGTCAGTGTATCTAGAATTGGCAGCATGTTTTATTGTGGCTCTGGCAGATTGTGATGTGTGTCCGTACGTGTGTGTGTGTGTGTGTGTGTGTGTGTGTGTGTGTGTGTGTGTGTGTGTGTGTGTGTGTGTGTGTGTGTGTGTGTGTGTGTGTGTGTGTGTGTGTGTGTGTGTGTGTGTGTGTGTGTGTGTGTGCGTGCGTGTGTGCATGCGTGTATGTTTGTGTGTGTGTGTGAATTCGTGCACGTGTCTGCCTGTCTGTCTCTATGTGTCTATGTGTCTGTGTTGGCACACTGTAATATTATGATGCTGGCAGATTGTGGTATTATTCATCAAAGCCTATGTCTCTGCCATAGTCACACAGTCTCTCTTTTACACACACAGTCACACCATCTGCAAAATGTGTCATCCTGCATTAGCTTTGCTTTATGCTATTGCTCATCCTTGATTTATACTGTTATACTTGTCAATTACAGTTTCCCCCTCCTCCAGTAAAATTGACACCTTTTACCCTTCAAGGAGTCATGCAAAGTTTGGGAATTTATCTTTTAATTTGGGGAAGAAGAGCTGCCTCAGGCCCTCATATTTTTTGCATTATAAAAGAAAATGCA
>NC_085860.1:27528716-27533716 GCF_034702125.1 Engraulis encrasicolus
GAGTGCATTTCTAGTTGTTGTTGTTGTTGTTGTTGTTGTGCGTGCGTGTGTGCGTGCATGCGTGCACACGTTAGTGTGTATTCCTGGGTTCCAGAGATGGAGGGCTATAGCCTGTATTCATGTGTTGGGTGCTGTTCCCGGTTCCATTGTGTGAACTGATTGATGTTTGCCCAACCTGGCCGCAGCTTGCTTCCTAGCTCTCTGTCATCCCTCTCTCTCTCTCTCTCTCTCTCTCTCTCTCTCTCTCTCTCTCTCTCTCTCTCTCTCTCTCTCTTTTTCTCCCCTCCCCTTATCTCTATTTCTGCTGGCAAATTGAGCCATAACTCACTGATTTATGCATGCTGCCGAAACACAAAGCATTCTGGGTAATGGGTGCCACAGGAGCTTTTTGACAAAGATGATAAGGGGATGGAGGGAGGACACGCATGGAGAGAGGAGAGGAGAGGGAGGAAGAGAGGAGAGGACGCACATGGAGAGAGGAGAGGGAGGAAGAGAGGAGAGGACACACGTGGAGAGAGGAGAGGGAGGTAGAGAGGAGAGGACGCACATGGAGAGGAGAGGGAGGTAGAGAGGAGAGAACGCACATGGAGAGAGGAGAGGGAGGAAGAGAGGATACTTGGGGAGAGGGGAGGAACCGAGTGCAGACGGAGAAAGAGATGAGGGGAAGTAGGGAGAGAGAAGAGAAGAGAAGAAAAGAGGACAGAGAAGAGAAGAGAAGATGGCAGAGAAGAGAAGAGAAGAGGGAAAGAGAAGAGAAGAGAAGAGAAGAGAAGAGAAGAGAAGAGAAGAGAAGAGAAGAGAAGAGGGAGAGAAGAGGGAGAGAAGAGAAGAGAAGAGAAGAGAAGAGAAGAGAAGAGAAGAGAAGAGAAGAGAAGAGAAGAGAAGAGAAGAGAAGAGAAGAGAAGAGAAGAGAAGAGAAGATGTGAGAGAAGGGAAATAGTGGTGGAGAGGAGGGAGAGGAGAAGAATGATTGAGAAAGGAGAGATAAGAAGAGGTGGGGAGGGGAATAAATGAAGAGGATTGGAGCAGATAGGAGAGGAGAGGGAAGGGGGAAACGGAGAGGGGATGGGCACAGGGATGAGGAAGAGAGAAAGTATAGGAGGGGAGAGCAGGGAACAGGACAGATAAAGAGCTTAAAAAAGAGGGGAGAAAGGGATTAGAGAGGGTGTAAAAGAGGGCAGGATGAGGAAGAAGTAACTTAAGCTGGAGAAACATGGGGATATGGGACAGAAAGGCAGCAGAATAAGAGCTGTATAAATCGTCTGTCTGCCCTCTCACAGTTGCAAAGTTTCATAAGCAAAAATCAGAAATTATTTCCCAAATGGAAACTCTGGGCACAATTGTGTGGCGTCATTCATTTCCAGATTATGGAATCCCAGATTTGTGAATATAGTCACATATACGTATAGGCTACTGTATTTTTTTGGATTTGTAAAACAAAACAAAAAAAAAAAAATTACATTATAGGCCTATATTTTATTGGTCCACATGCATACATGCCCACAGTATATAGGAGGCCTCTTTGCATTCACACATAATGTCGTAGGCATTCAATGCACAGATATTGCAGATATTGCTTAGGCATGCACCGTACAATAGAGACAAGAATACACATAGGCCTAGTACATGTATCAGCAGTTAATGTAAGCAATAGCAATCGCATCTGTCTGAGAACAGGGACCTACGTATGTACTGTACTTACGTATGTGTTTTGGAATCTCAGAGTACATTTTAATAGATGTCTATGAGCCACCTGGGAATTTGACAGATCTACCTTGAATAGCTCTGTAAGAGTCTCCTTTGAAAACTCTCCAAACCAGGTCAGAGGGGTAACTGGAAAAACATTATAATGACAAAACTATAAGGAGTTGGAAGCTAAAATGTTGGCACATTTCCTATTGGGAACTGAGTGAACCTCCTGGGCCAAATCTGCGATGGCCGTGCAGGGTCATTCGGGGATGTGGTGTATATAATGGAATCTCAGAGCTGGGGGATTTTTGTAAGTAGACCGGTACACCGAATCATTCATGACACTTGGCCCCAGAGTCATGAATGATTTGGCATCCCAGACTTACAAGCAAGACAATGGCGCCCGCATCATCTGTACCACAGTCTCTCAGCCCTATTTCCTAGTACACTAGTGCATACTGGATGGACAAGTGTGCTGCTGTTCATGTCTTGTGTACTACATAGTGACAAGTGAACAAATGTGGATGTGGACATTCATACCAAGTGTATACAGTACAATACACATTCATGTACAGCATGATGGAACAGGATGCAGCAGTCCTCGGTGGGTAAAGTGTAATGCTCTCATCATTCAAGTCAGGTCAACTCAAGTCAAACATCATTCTACAGTATGTAACAAGGTTAGCACAGAAGTTTGAATTTGCATTTGACCAGTCTCCAATGTGCAGTTAAACTAGACATATAAATAAGACATTGATAATAATCACAAGCTAACTTTCTCTCTCTCTCTCTCTCTCTCTCTCTCTCTCTCTCTCTCTCTCTCTCTCTCTCTCTCTCTCCTCTCTCTCTCTCTCTCTCTCTCTCTCTCTCTCTCTCTCTCTCTCTCTCTCCCTCTCTCTCTCTCACACACACACACACACACGCATAGACACACACAAATCTAAAGACATCCAGAGAGATGTCCTTTATTGATGGCTTCATCATGCAGTATAGTATCATTCACGAGTCCACAATGCAGCATACTGTCTCTCATTAATATGTAGGGAGGGTGCAGGACGTTGCCATTCATTAGTATGTGTAGGGTGCGGTGCCGTGTATTGAATGGATGCAAGTTCCTATAATGTACTGTCAAGATGAGCGCTGTTCTCATTCAAGCATCTCAGCTTGTATCGGCCTCCACTCCTCCCCTCCCCTCCCCTCCTCTCCTCTCCTTTCCTCTCCTCTCCTCTCCTCTCCTCTCCTCTCCTCTCCTCTCCTCTCCCATCCTCTCCTCTCCTCTCCTTTCCCATCCCCTCCCTTCCCTTCCCCTCCTCTCCTCCTCTCCTCTCCTCTCCCCTCCTCTCCTCTCCTCTCCTCTCGTCTCCACTCCTCTCCTCTCCCCTCCCCTCCGCTCCTCTCCTCTCCTCTCCCCTCCCCTCCCCTCCCCTCCACTCCTTTCCACTCCTCCCCTCCCCTCCGCTCCTCTCCTCTCCTCTCCCCTCCCCTCCCTTCCCTTCCCCTCCTCTCCTCCTCTCCCCTCCTCTCCCCACTCCTCAAGCCAGAGATAGCGTTGCCATGGTTATGGCGAGAACAGGACGGGGCATCTATGGAGGGGTTGGGCAGAGGAGCAAAAGGTGGAGGGGCACTAACGATGATGATGATGATGATGATGATGATGATGATATGGTGCATGGGTATCCTGTGTGGCAGTATAAGAGGGCAATGGGGCAAGTCGATACAGCTATGGGCCAATAATGGAGATGAGGGGGGCAGTGATGAGAGGGCATATGCAGGATAGCTAAGGGGTGGGGGGACGGAAGGCAGCTGTGGGGTAGAAGAGTAGACATAGAGCGCTGCACTCCCGCTGGAATCGACGCAAAGCAGCGTGGTGCGGGACACATTTTAAAAGCTTATCTCGGGTGCACGCAGGAGAAGGAGTGCACAATGCAAGAACGGGTGGGAGGGGTAAGAAGCTGCAGTCCAGCAACCTGAAAATTGACAGCTAATGAAGAGAGCTTTCGAGAATAACAAAAACGTTCGCAACCTTGCTGGGATTTTCAGGCAGGAGCGGGACAAACTTTGGCAGGTGTGGGCGAGACTAAGAAACAGAGTTCTAAGAAGAAGAAGAGCAAAATGGTACTGCGATGTTGAATAAGGGGCTGGAGAACATACTTTTAAGGCAGGACAGAAGGATGAGATAGAAATGATAAATGGATTCAAATTTATTTTGATTGTATTTAAATGGAGGACTCTCATGAGTCGCATGAGTCTCATGTGTCTCGTTTTTGAAGCGGGTCCCCAAAATGCAACCATGAAAGGAATGGAATGGTAGAATGCACAATGGTAGGAATGGTGTAGCGAAGAGGGATCATGAGGAAAGGAGAGAGGTGGAATTGTTTGTTTTGACAGGTGGAGAGAGCTGAGAGTGTGGTGGCAGCAATGATAAGTATGATGGAGGGGAACGGTCCAAAAGTAGACAGGTAGGGGCCAGAGCTGTAGATAGAGGTGTGGGCCAGGTGGGCAGAGGTGTGGCCCAGAGGGATGGAGCAGTGGAAGGGGAAAAAGAGGGAAATGAAGTGATGCATGAGGGCCAGGAATGAGGGGCAGTCATGCCCTAATGCTTAAAGGTGCACTGTGTAGGATGGTGGCCAGAGCGGGTATTGCAACTATGGTGCTCATTAAAATTGTGCTGTCTATTTCCAAATTGGATCTTTTCATGAATATTTATTACACAATGAACTCATATTTACTATAGTATGACCTAAGCACGTACATTTTGCAGCTAAAAATGTCTATTACTGGAGAATCTAAATGGCGGACAATGGAGATGATCCACCTTTTCATGTATGAAAACTTCAATTTTCCCAGTCATAATTAATAATTCGAATTTGATGGCAGTGGTAAGTATTCATGAAAAAGGTAACATTAGTGAAGGGGCAGCACAAATTCTGGAAATAAACTACTAAAAATATGAATGTTACACAGAGCTGGTCTTGCGATCAGAAGGTTGCAAAGTGAATTTCACCCTCACCAGTGGGTTGGTGTGTGGTTCCTCCATCCACACCCATGGTGGCAGGGCCCTTGAGGGAGCCATCTAACCCTGCATAGATCCAGGCACGGTCGCCTCTTATAATAACTGCAAGTCGATTCGAAGAATGGTGTCAGACAAATTTCATGGGCAAGCAATGTAATGTGAGGCCGGAAGAAAGGTGTGTGCAGTGGTGATGAGTATAGAGTAGGAGAAGTGAGGCATAGGCCAGAAGAATGTAGTGATGTGACCGTCAACATAGGGAATGAGAGAATAAAATCAGTGCAGGGTGGTATAGGGATGT
>NC_085860.1:27538716-27543716 GCF_034702125.1 Engraulis encrasicolus
TGGCTTCCTTACTGTGTGCTTGAGTGATGACATTTTTCCCCCCAAGAGTGCTCTGAAGAACACATTTATTAGTCCTTTCTTGTGTATTTATTTGTGTACTGCATATTTTGTCCTCCTTCCAGAAATGCATGAAGTTTAACGTGGAGGCTCCCATCTGGCTGTCGAAGCAGCGTATCCTGTGCACGCTGAACCAGAGTCTGAAGGATGTGCTGAACTACGGCCTGTTCCAGCCCGCGCACAACGGCAAAGCCGGCAAGTTCCTGGATGAGGAGCGGATGCTGAGGGACTACCCCCTGCCCTCCCTTAAACCCCTACCATACCTGGAGGTACACACACACACACACACACACACACACACACACACACACACACACACACACACACACACACACACACACACACACACACACACACACACACACATACTTCTTCTTAGCTGTCCATCATGTCCGATGATGACTCTTCTTCCAAATGGGTATAGGGGTTAAAGTTTTGCGTAAAAGTTTTGCCGTTGGTGCCATCTCATGTGGAAAAAACGAGGGGGAGGAATATGTGTTTACACACATGATGCTTGGTGCAAAAATGCTACGGTGGTACAGAGACACTGCTCTCCACTAGTGGAGTTCATGATCATCAAGTGCCGACCCTTCTATCTACCAAGAGAAATATCCGCCATTCTACTGGTCGCAGTTTACCTCGCTCCTAGCAATACCACCAGCGCCAGAAGCGAGGCACTGAACGAGCTGCATCGGGGAATCAGTGAACAACAAGATGCACACCCAGATGCCTTCACAGTGGTCATGGGAGATTTCAACCACGGAAATCTCAAAACAGTTCTTCCAAAATTTCCCCAACATGTTAACTTTCCAACAAGAGGACAAAACACCCTGGACTTTGTTTATACCCCAAAACAAGGAGCATACAAGGCAAAGCCCATCCCCCACATCGGCCTATCAGACCACCTAACGATTCTGCTACTGCCAGCCTACAGACAAAAGGTAAAACTCACCAAACCAGCTCTGAAGGAGGTGAGAAAATGGCCAGAGGGAGCCGTGTCACGACTACAAGACTGCTTTGAAACCACAGATTGGGACATGTTCAAAACAGCTGCCACCCACAGCAACCACATTGACATTGAGGAGTACACAGACACTGTGACCTCCTACATCACAAAATGCATTGATGATGTTACAGAAATAAAACGCATCACCACCAGAGCCAACCAGAAGCCATGGTTCACAGGAGACGTTCACAGACTGCTGAGGGCCAGAGACAAAGCCTTCAGAGCAGGAGACGTAGCTGGCCTAAAAGCAGCAAGAGCAAACCTGTCCCAGGGCATCAGGAAAGCAAAAAAGGAATACTCGGACAAAATAACAACACACTTCAAAGACAGCAGAGATGCACAGAGCCTGTGGCAGGGCATACAGGCCATCACGGACTATAAGCCCGCACCACGAAGCTGTGACAACAACACCTCTCTGCTAAACGACCTGAACAGTTTCTTTGCCCGTTTTGAAGCACAAAATGACACTCATCCACAGAAAACTCCCCCTCCCCCCCATGATCAACCCCTGTACCTGTCCTCTGCCAGTGTGAAGAGGACACTGGCCACCATCAACCCACGCAAAGCAGCTGGCCCAGACAACATACCTGGCCGAGTGTTGAAGGATTGTGCAGAAGAGCTGAAGGATGTCTTCACAGACATCTTTAACATCTCTCTGGAGCAAGCAGTCATCCCATCACTTTTCAAAGCTGCTACCATCATACCCGTGCCGAAGAAATCATCACCATCATGCTTCAATGACTACCGTCCTGTAGCACTGACGCCCATAATCATGAAGTGCTTCGAACGGCTAGTCCTGTCACACATCAAAGCCACCCTACCCCCCACCCTGGACCCCTACCAGTTCGCATACCGAGCCAAGCGATCCACGGAGGATGCAATCTGCTCTGCCCTCCATCCAGCCCTCACCCACTTGGACAATAAAGACTCATATGTGAGAATGCTGTTCATTGACTTCAGCTCAGCATTCAATACCATAATACCACAACAACTCATCAGAAAACTGGACAAACTAGGTTTCAGCACCTCCCTCTGCAACTGGCTGCTGGACTTCCTGATGCAGAGACCACAAGCAGTACGGGTAGGGAATAACACCTCAAGCACCCTGACCCTGAGCACGGGGGCTCCGCAAGGTTGTGTTCTCAGCCCCCTGCTGTTCACGCTGCTGACACATGACTGCACAACGACCCACAGCACTAACCATCTAGTGAAGTTTGCGGATGATACAACACTGGTGGGCCTCATCACTAAGGGCGATGAGACCCACTACAGAGAAGAAGTAGACCTGCTGGCCAGATGGTGCAAAGACAACAACCTCCTGCTGAATGTCAACAAGACCAAGGAGATTGTTGTCAACTTTCAGAGGGTCCAAAAACAACTGCCACCACTGACCATCGACGGTGATGCTGTGGAGAGAGTGAGCAGCACCAAGTTCCTTGGAGTGCACATCAGCGACGACCTCTCTTGGACCACCAACACTACATCACTGGCGAAGAAGGCCCATCAGCGTCTCTACTTCTTGCGCAAACTAAAGAAGGCAAGTGCTGCACCCTCCATCATGACAACATTCTACAGAGGAACCATAGAGAGCGTCGTGTCCAGCTGCATCACAGTGTGGGGAGGAAGCTGCACGGAGAAAAACAGGAAGACACTCCAGCGTGTTGTGAACACAGCGAAGAAGATCATTGGAGTACCACTCCCCTCCCTGCAGGACATTTACACCGCACGCCTCACCCGAAAAGCACTGATGATCATCAAAGACACAAGCCACCCTGCACACAAACTGTTCAGCCTCCTGCCCTCTGGAAAGAGGTACAGGCGCCTCCGTTCCCGTACCACCAGGCTTGCAAGCAGCACGATGCATCAAGCAATCAAGATACTGAACACTCAACCCACTCTCCCTTCACTGTCAGCCTCTAGCCAGCCAGGCCACTGACAACGCTCCCCCCCCTCATCCCCACCACCATATCTGCGACTGAACATTCCACCTGCACTAATACATCTGTGACTGAACTTTCAACCTGCACTAACTCAAAACATACACATGCACACACACACACACACACACACACACACACACACACACACACACACACACACACACACACACACACACACACACACACACACAAGCACACTGCACTTTCTGCACTAAACCCAAACATACACACACTGACACACAACTCATACTCACACACATACACACACACACACACACACGCACACACACACACACATACACAGGTACAAACACACAGACGCACACCGCACTTTCTACCTGCACTAAACACACACACACACACACACACACACACACACACACACACACACACACACACACACACACACGCACGCACACACGCACACAAAACACATACAAACACACACACACACATACTGCTGCTGGTGTATTTAATAAAAACCTTTTTTAATTATTTATTTCTTCAAATGCTACTATTACTATGTCAGAACGCTATAAAGGACTTTTAGAAAAAAGAACAACAAAATACCTCCTCTTAATGTATGTTCTCTACAAGTCTTCTGTTGTCCAGTCTTGCACTTTAAATGTCTGTATGAGCAATGTCTACGTCCATACTGTCTATGTCCATGTATGAGTACTGTCTATGTCTATACTGTCTATGTCCTTACCTAGATTAGTCTATGTCTGCATGGGAGAGCAAGAAACGCAATTTCAAATTCTTTGTATGACCAGTGCATGTAAAGAAATTGACAATAAACTTGACTTGACTTGACTTGACTTGACTATGGAGGCCGATTTTTGGAGCCGCACACTCTTCCACAGATGGAGCAGGCGCATCCTGGCACACACACACACACACACAAACACACACACACACACACGCACACACACACACACACACACACACACACACACACACACACACACACACACACACACACACACACACACACACACACACACACACACACACACACACACACACTAGAAACTACTATCCCTCATATCTCCTGAGAAATACTACTGAAGTGGATCCGCCTCCCGACCCCCACCACCACCACCCGGCCCCCCTCTGTCCCGCTCTCCATCTTCTCTCTCTCTTTCCCGCCCTTCCATTTTCTGAGTTTGCCAGCCATCTGCCCGCTGTCATTATCTGCCCTCGTCCTCCTTTATCTCTCTTAAGATCACTGTTCTCCACCATCGCCCCCTCTCTCCACATTTACTGCACTCACTCTCTATTACTCTTGCACTCTCTCACCCTCCTCTCCCTCCCTCTCTCTCTCTCTCTCTCTCTCTCTCTCTCTCTCTCCCTCCCTCTCTCTCTCTCTCTCTCTCTCTCTCTCTCTTGCACTCTCTCACTGCCTCACCCTCTCCTTCCTCTCCCTCTCCCTCTCCCTCTCTCTCTCTCTGTTGCATTACACAAAGGGTCGGTGTTAAGATGGCTCAGGGCCCCTAAGCTACAGGTTGCGTTATGACCCCCACAGAAAAAATCAACATGAAAAAATCATCATGAAAAAATCATCATGAAAAAATCATCATGAAAAAATCATTATGAAAAAATCTAAAAACAGTGTCACAATTCCAAGGTTTAAATTAAGTCTGGCAACTATACTGCCCTACAATCTTAGAACGCAGTAACTCTGAAAATGGCAAACTGAGAAAAAAGGCTTCAAAGTTTTCCATATGGCGTGACAACTGTGTTGTCGGTAAATTGGTGGTGACACTTCCTGGTAATGCTTGTTTAGGATAGAAATTTAATGCACACAAAAAACCCCCCCAAAAAACAACATTTATGTGTCTTTTTGCCACAAAAAACAGAGTTACTGCGTTCTTGGCTGGTATTACTGCCACAAAATGGAGTTACTGCAGGAGTTACTGCGTTCTTAGCTTGTATTACTGTCTACTCCCAAACCAGTCCCATTGGAACGTGCAGCAGTAACTCGCCGACTTACTGCG
>NC_085860.1:27548716-27553716 GCF_034702125.1 Engraulis encrasicolus
GTGTGTTTGTGTGTGTGTGTGTGTGTGTGTGTGTGTGTGTGTGCGTGTGCGTGTGCGTGTGTGTGTTTGTGTGAGTAGAGTATCATTTATTTGTGTGTGCGTGTTACCAGATGGCCCAAAGGTGAACCAGCAGACACGCTCAATAACAACAGATCCCATATATTACTGACATACTGTCCTTCATTTGCCGTTGTTGACAACCCCCACTGGGCCGCAGGCATGTCATCTGAGATGACACACATGCGGATGCGGTCACACACGCACACACGCACACACACGAAGGTACACACACGCGCGCACGCGCGCACGCGCGCACGCACGCACGCACACACACACAAAAGGCACACACACACAAAAGGCACACACACACACACACACACACACACACACACACACACACACACACACACACACACACACACACACACACACACACACACACACACACACACACACACACACACACACACACGGGGCCCCAGGGTCATGGCATTAGCCTACTTTGATTCCATCCACTATATCAGTGGTTCCCAACCTTTTTCTTCAGGGACCCATATTTTTACCATTGTAAGCTTTGGTGACCCAATCGCGCCAGGAAGAGGGAGTCACATGATACTCTGTTTCCTGCAAAAACTCATTAGTTATCGTTTTATTCCTCAATTTTTCTTCAGTCAAATATAGAATAACTGTTTAATGTATCACTTACATGTTGTTGCTTCTATGCATATATTAGTTTAAATTAGAGATGTACAGGATCCAAGATCCGGTTCCGGATCCAGCAGGATAATAGGGTTTTTCACAGGATCCGGATCCGGTTCCACGATCCAGGATCCGGTAGCCGAGGCTTTTCAGTCAAAATAGTTTGAGCCAACGTGATGAAAAGGGCCCACATGTGTGAGCAGGCTATGTGTTTCAACCCTTTCGTAGGATCCGGTATCCGGTTCCGGTTCCGGCAGGATCTTAAGCAGTGGATCCGGTATCCGGCAGGATCCTAAAAATCAGGATCCGGTGCATCTCTAGTTTAAATGCTTTGTCATTTAGTCAGCATGGGCTATATATGGTATTAAAATGAAACCCCTTAAAATCAAGAGGGCTTCGCGACCCACTGTGGATCTTTGGCGACCCATGGGTTGGGTCCCGACCTATAGGTTGGGAACCACTGCACTATATGAAGCCCTGGTCTTGAACTGCAATCAGAGAGAAAGAGCCCTCGTTTTCATTCCTTTACCACCCCACCACCCCTCTTCCTCTATGCCCCTCTTTTCGCTCTCTCCTCCTCTCTCTTTTCTCTTCTCCCTCTTGCCTTTCTTTCTTTCTTTCTTTTTCTCATAATCCTCTTCATTCTCTCATGTTGCTGTTGCTTCCTTTGATTAACTTCAGCGTTTTCTTTTCCCTTCCTTGTCCTTTTTTCATCATAGTGATGGGTGTAAGGCTGGATATTGAGAGAGAGAGAGAGAGAGAGAGAGAGAGAGAGAGAGAGAGAGAGAGAGAGAGAGAGAGAGAGAGAGAGAGAGAGAGAGAGAGACAGAGACAGAGACAGAGACAGAGACAGAGACAGAGAGATGTTGCTTTGGCAATAATGTTCATGTAACGTGCATGCCAATGAAGCTTATTGAATTGAATGGGATTTAATTGAGGGAGGAAGAGAGGGGGATTGAGAGAACAGGCTGGGACAAATGGCAGTTCATATGTTCACAGACCTTTCTCTCTCTCTCTCTCTCTCTCTCTCTCTCTCTCTCTCTCTCTCTCTCTCTCTCTCTCTCTCTGTGTGTGTGTGTGTGTGTGTGTGTGTGTGTGTGTGTGTGTGTGTGTGTGTGTGTGTGTGTGTGTGTGTGTGTGTGTGTGTGTGTGTGTGTGTGTGTACGTGTTCGTGTTTGTGTTTGTGTATGTGCGTGTCTAGGGCAGATGCAGCTGGATGTAAGTTTATTACATTACTGTGGATTCCTAATTTGGATCAGGTGATTATACTTTGATCCATCTCTGAACACACACACACACACACACACACACACACACACACACACACACACACACACACACACACACACACACACAGAGGGGGGCGGAGAGAGAGAGAGAGAGAGAGAGAGAGAGAGAGAGAGAGAGAGAGAGAGAGAGAGAGAGAGAGAGAGAGAGAGAGAGAGAGAGAGAGAGAGAGAGAGCAATTAGTCTTAGCTTGGTTGGTTGAGGCCCACAGGCCAGATCCTGCCCATTACAATTTCCTGTGCCACAGCAACTGTCTAAAAACTGAATTCTGAATACTGCCACAGTTTTTGTGTTGTCTTCCTTTTATGGCCCCCGGAAACCCAGTAATGTTTCCACCGCCTTACAGTCCACCAAACTCGGCTGTAGGCAGGACTGTAACAGACATTTTCAAATACCGAGTCAAATACTGTGTGGTGTACTGCATAGTGTACATTTAGACAGGGCCGGATTAAGGCAATGTGGTGCCCCTGGGCACTAAACCCCTCAAGTGCAGCCCCCTGTATTTATATGAATACGGTAGGCTATATAACAGTGTCAAGTTTAACTATTTTAAGTGTACAAACATTAATGGAAAAAAAAAGTTTCTTCTCCTGTGGTGACCCCCCCCCCCCCCCCCCCCCCCCCCCCCACCGGCTGGGAATGCTTGGTGCCCCTGGGCACTGTGCCATGTGCCCATATGGTTAGTCCGGCCATGCATTTAGAGGATAAATGGGGGTGTGGCGTATACAGATGGAATTTATCATTGTTGATCATATATCGATTTCTTTTTTTTGTAATCAACGTTTTTTATTTTCCAAGTTCAAAAATAAAAAACACATGGTTAAACAAATACAATTATGGTGTACCATCAAGTACACATACTCATACACAAGTACCCTTGTAACCACGTGTACACAAGTACCATGTAAACACAACCTTAACAAAACAATCAAACCCCCACACAGCATTATCCCCTTTCTCCCCCTTCCCCTGGCACACAACATGTATACATTCCAATAGCTCACATAGTATTACCTCTTATTTCAAATTACTCTCAATTCTTAACATAGTTCAAAAAACTGTCCCACATGGCAGAAAACTTTGACATTATGTCTCTCACTTTGGCAAGCATTAGCTCGTAGGAGGCTGTATTTGTCATGAGCTCCATCCAGTCCTTGTAACAAGGTGCACTTGTACTCTTCCATTTCCTTAAGATAACTTTGGCAGCAGTAAGGAAGCCGGCAAGCGCTAGTCCAAACTGGACCTTTGTAAGTTCAGGTGTTAGAGTCCGATCTCCAAGAAGGCACAGGCGAGGTGAGCTTGGCAGTGGCTGCTCCAGCAGCTCCTCTATTGTCCCAAGTACTTGAGTCCAGAAAGGTGAGACAAGGGGGCAGTCCCACATGAGATGTAGAAAGGTACCCACAGAGTTCTTACATTTCCAGCACTCATCACTGTTGGTTAGACCAACTCTCTTCAGCCTAACAGGTGTCCAGTAGTACTTATGATTTATTTTATAATGTATAAATCTTGTCTTGATGTCTCTCACTGCCCCATACAGTCCCAAGAAAAAGTTTGTACACCCTTTGAAATTTCTTACCTTTCTGTCAAAATTGGTCATAAAACATGGTCTGATCTTCCTGGAAATCACAAGAAGGAACAACCAGAGTCTGCTTTAACTAATTCAACCCAAACATTTACAAGTTTTCATATTTTCATTGGCCATAAGATGTAAACATTCACAGGACAGCAAGGCATAAGTAAGTACACCCTTGCATTCAATAGGTTTTAACCCTAAATTAGTCGCAATAACCTCAACCAGATGTTTCCTGTAGTTGCAGATCAGATTAACAAAACAATCTGGATGTATCTTGTCTCCCTCTTCTTTAGAAAACTGCCTCTCGTCAGCAAGGTTTGTGGGATGTCTGGAGTGCATAGCTTCTTGACTTCATGCCATATAATCTTAATTGTTTTTGTCAGGGCTTTGACTGGGCTATTCCAGAATGTGTATTTCACTATTATGAAGCCATTCTAAAGTCGATTTGCTTCTAAAGTATGGGTTGTTGTCACATTTCAGCACCTATCCTCTTGTGTGCTTCAACTGTGTGACAGACTACCTCACTTTTTTCTGTAAAATATCACAATAAACTTCTGAGTTCATTGTTCCACTGAAAATAGCAAACTGAAAAGGGCCCGAGGCAGCAAGGTAGCCGCATATAATGATGCTCCCGCCACCATACTCGAAGGTGGAGATGATGTTTTGGTGAAGGTGTGGTTCTCCAGTTCTCCTCCAAACATGACATTGTGTGTTCCCCTGAACAATTCAACTTTGGTTTCAACGTTGGTCTACAGAATATTTTGCAGTAATTCTATGAAGCATATAAATGCTTTTTTCGCAAACCTCAAAGGTGCAGCAATATTTTTTTGGACAGAAACCCCATTAATTTTAGATTGGCAGAATGAATCCCATTTTTAGCTATTCTTGGTTACATCTCCTCTTCTGAGTATGGTGGTGGGAGCATCATTATATGCGGCTACCTTGCTGCCTCAGGCCCTTGACAGTTTGCTATTATCAGTGGAACAATGAACTCAAGTTTATTGTGATATTTTACAGAAAAAAACGTGAGGAAGTCTGTCACACAGTTGAAGCACACAAGAGTATGGGTCCTGAAATGTTACAACAACACATACTTTAGAAGCAAATCGACTTTAGAATGGCTTCATAATAGTGAAATACACATTCTAGAATAGTCCAGTCAAAGCCCTGACAAAAAACATTTGAGATTATATGGCCTGAAGTCAAGAAAGCTATGCACTCCAGACATCCCACAAACCTTGCTGACGAGAGGCAGTTCTCTAAAGAAAAGGGAGACAAGATACAAACAGATTGTTTTGTTAATCTGATCTGCAACTACAGGACAAGTCTGGTTGATGATATTGCAACTAACTGAGGGTTAAAACCTACTTAATGCAAGGGTGTACTTACTTATGCCCTGCTCTCCTGTGAATGTTATGGCCTTATGACCAATAAAAATATG
>NC_085860.1:27570395-27572895 GCF_034702125.1 Engraulis encrasicolus
ACGCCAAACATCCTTCTCACAAAACACTCCCTTACGCTAGCTTCTTCACAAACCACTCCCCTTCACAGTGAATAATTGGCAGTGTAGGTGTGTTTTTGACATAACAGTTACAGAAGCAAGAAAGATAGTGTGTTGGTGCAGTGTGTTAATGGAGTGTGTGTGTGTGTGTGTGTGGGTGTGGGTGTGGGTGTGTGTGTGGTGTGTTTGTGGTGTGTTTGTGGTGTGTGTGTGGTGTGTGTGTGTGTGTGTGTGGTGTGGTGTGTGGTGTGTGTGTGGTGTGTGTGTGTGTGTGTGTGAGTGTGTCAGTGATTAGATGTAGTGCCGATGTTGTTTGTGTGTGTATTTTTTAGGCTGAGGGGGCGGGTTGGAGCTGCTTGCTGTTTTACTCTATCAGCCAGAACCACAGGTACTGCTGGGCATTGCAAGTGTTGTGTTGGTGTGTGCATGTGGTTTTGTGTGTGGCACGCTATGCCGCGCCTGCTCTGCCAGCCTTATGCGTGTGTGTGTGTGTGTGTGTGATTGGTGTGTGCTGTGTGGAGTGTGTGTGTGTGTGGTTGTGTGTAGTGTGTGTGTGATTCGTGTTTTTGTGTGTGTGTGGTGTGGTGTGTGTGGTGTGTGTGTGTGTTGTGTGTGTGTGTTGTATGCGATGCTGCACAACGTGCCTGCCTGTGTGTGTGTGTGTGTGTGTGTTGTGTGTGGTGTGTGTGTGTGCTGTGTGTGGTGTGTGTGCTGTGTGTGTGTGTGTGGGTGTGGTGTGTGGTGTGTGTGTGTGTGTGTGTGTGTGTTTTTATGGCGTGCGTGCGTGTGTGTGGGTAATGTGAGGGGTTATGGAAGTTGAGACGCAGGAGTGTGCCAAAACTGTTTGAGAGGACAATGCCCTGGTAAATGGGGACAAACCATTCCCAAAAGCTATACTCAGCCCTCATGGTTATGTTCTTCTGTGCGTGCGTGCATGTGTGCATGCGTGCAGGGCCGCTGACAGCTTTTGTCAGGCCAGGGACAAAGTCATTTGAAAGGGCCTCCGCTCCAATACATACAATGTAATGAGGACCCAATATTTGGCCCCCTCTCTCCCTGGGTCCGGGAACAATCTGACCCCTTTGTTGTCCCCTCTGGTCGGGCTTTCCCTGTCAGTGTGAGAGAGAGACGAGAGAGGATGAGAGCGAGCGAGCTGAAGCATTCTATCTAGACAATCAACTTTTTTAAAAAGCCCAACATGTGATCCTACATATATTTTCCTCATTTTCCCCCCTACTGTATAATACTGCTGTCAATCGAAAGGGGTTTCAAAAAAACACCAGTTTAGACAAATCAGCTTCTTCCAATCATAACTCAGAAATCTATGTATTGCGCGGTAACTCAGAAATCCTATTATGTGCGGGGTGCGCCCTCCCACACAACCACTGGTGTCACGTTCCATTCCAATAGGAGTTCTCCCGTCCTGGGAGAAGAGGAAAATTTGTTGTCATTTTTTTGTTCAATAGCTTCGTGTATTTCGTCGCCGCAGTGAAAGTCACTGTTGAACTCCCCAAAAATCAATACATCCTTAAAATAATCCCCACATCAATTGGGAGTTTTAATACTGAGTGGGCTGTCCCCATCATAAAATGGGAACACGGCTGGTGGTATTAAACAGAGCATGAAAGGAAGACGTAATCATGAAGTTTAAATGCATTTCTATCTGGCATTTTTGTAAAACACCGAATTGACATCGTCTTGATTTTAATCTAAAAGCCCCATAATAATGTTTGGGTTTGTTGCAGCTGAATTATTTCTTATTCACTGACTGACTGAAAAAATTTAAATTAATGGAGAAAAGTTTTGCTCCATTGTGTCATTTGTGTTGTCTCTGCGCCAATCAACCCCTAACTGACACATACACACACGTACACCACACACCCCACCACACACACACACACACAATACACACACCACACGAAGCAGGAGACACACACACACCCACACACACACACACAACACCACCACACCGCCACACACACACCACACACACACCACATCACACACCACACATACACACACACACCCAGGACACACACCACACACACACACAACAACACCCCCCCCCACACACCACAGGGTAAAAGGAAAACAGGCACGACCCTCATAAGCTCTCCATGCCGCTATTGTGTCATCATACCATTCCATATCAAGGAGTGTGTGTGTGTGTGTGTGTGTGTGTGTGTGCGTGTGTGCGTGTGGTGTGTTTGTGTGTGTGTGTGTGTGTGTGGTGTGTGTGTGTGTGTGTGTGCTGTGCGTGTTGTGTGTTTGTGTGAGTAGAGTATCATTTAGTTTGTGTGTGCGTGTTACCAAGATGGCCCAAAGGTGACCAGCAGACACGCTCAATAACAACAGATCCCATATATTACTGACATACTGTCCCTTACATTTGCCGTTTGTTGACAACCCCCACTGGCCGCAGCATGTCATCTGAGATGACACACATGCGGATGCGTCACAAACCACGCACACGGACGCACAC
>NC_085860.1:27575395-27582895 GCF_034702125.1 Engraulis encrasicolus
AAATGGGGGTGTGGCGTATACAGATGGAATTTATCATTGTTGATCATATATCGATTTCTTTTTTTTGTAATCAACGTTTTTTATTTTCCAAGTTCAAAAATAAAAAACACATGGTTAAACAAATACAATTATGGTGTACCATCAAGTACACATACTCATACACAAGTACCCTTGTAACCACGTGTACACAAGTACCATGTAAACACAACCTTAACAAAACAATCAAACCCCCACACAGCATTATCCCCTTTCTCCCCTTCCCCCTTCCCTGGCACACAACATGTATACATTCCAATAGCTCACATAGTATTACCTCTTATTTCAAATTACTCTCAATTCTTAACATAGTTCAAAAAACTGTCCCACATGGCAGAAAACTTTGACATTATGTCTCTCACTTTGGCAAGCATTAGCTCGTAGGAGGCTGTATTTGTCATGAGCTCCATCCAGTCCTTGTAACAAGGTGCACTTGTACTCTTCCATTTCCTTAAGATAACTTTGGCAGCAGTAAGGAAGCCGGCAAGCGCTAGTCCAAACTGGACCTTTGTAAGTTCAGGTGTTAGAGTCCGATCTCCAAGAAGGCACAGGCGAGGTGAGCTTGGCAGTGGCTGCTCCAGCAGCTCCTCTATTGTCCCAAGTACTTGAGTCCAGAAAGGTGAGACAAGGGGGCAGTCCCACATGAGATGTAGAAAGGTACCCACAGAGTTCTTACATTTCCAGCACTCATCACTGTTGGTTAGACCAACTCTCTTCAGCCTAACAGGTGTCCAGTAGTACTTATGATTTATTTTATAATGTATAAATCTTGTCTTGATGTCTCTCACTGCCCCATACAGTCCCAAGAAAAAGTTTGTACACCCTTTGAAATTTCTTACCTTTCTGTCAAAATTGGTCATAAAACATGGTCTGATCTTCCTGGAAATCACAAGAAGGAACAACCAGAGTCTGCTTTTAAAACTAATTCAACCCAAACATTTACAAGTTTTCATATTTTCATTGGCCATAAGATGTAAACATTCACAGGACAGCAAGGCATAAGTAAGTACAACCCTTGCATTCAATAGGTTTTAACCCTAAATTAGTCGCAATAACCTCAACCAGATGTTTCCTGTAGTTGCAGATCAGATTAACAAAACAATCTGGATGTATCTTGTCTCCCTCTTCTTTAGAAAACTGCCTCTCGTCAGCAAGGTTTGTGGGATGTCTGGAGTGCATAGCTTCTTGACTTCATGCCATATAATCTTAATTGTTTTTTTGTCAGGGCTTTGACTGGGCTATTCCAGAATGTGTATTTCACTATTATGAAGCCATTCTAAAGTCGATTTGCTTCTAAAGTATGGGTTGTTGTCACATTTCAGCACCTATCCTCTTGTGTGCTTCAACTGTGTGACAGACTACCTCACTTTTTTCTGTAAAATATCACAATAAACTTCTGAGTTCATTGTTCCACTGAAAATAGCAAACTGAAAAGGGCCCGAGGCAGCAAGGTAGCCGCATATAATGATGCTCTCCCGCCACCATACTCGAAGGTGGAGATGATGTTTTGGTGAAGGTGTGGTTCTCCAGTTCTCCTCCAAACATGACATTGTGTGTTCCCCTGAACAATTCAACTTTGGTTTCAACGTTGGTCTACAGAATATTTTGCAGTAATTCTATGAAGCATATAAATGCTTTTTTTCCGCAAACCTCAAAGGTGCAGCAATATTTTTTTGGACAGAAACCCCATTAATTTTAGATTGGCAGAATGAATCCCATTTTTAGCTATTCTTGGTTACATCTCCTCTTCTGAGTATGGTGGTGGGAGCATCATTATATGCGGCTACCTTGCTGCCTCAGGCCCTTGACAGTTTGCTATTATCAGTGGAACAATGAACTCAAGTTTATTGTGATATTTTACAGAAAAAAACGTGAGGAAGTCTGTCACACAGTTGAAGCACACAAGAGTATGGGTCCTGAAATGTTACAACAACACATACTTTAGAAGCAAATCGACTTTAGAATGGCTTCATAATAGTGAAATACACATTCTAGAATAGTCCAGTCAAAGCCCTGACAAAAAACATTTGAGATTATATGGCCTGAAGTCAAGAAAGCTATGCACTCCAGACATCCCACAAACCTTGCTGACGAGAGGCAGTTCTCTAAAGAAAAGGGAGACAAGATACAAACAGATTGTTTTGTTAATCTGATCTGCAACTACAGGACAAGTCTGGTTGATGATATTGCAACTAACTGAGGGTTAAAACCTACTTAATGCAAGGGTGTACTTACTTATGCCCTGCTCTCCTGTGAATGTTATGGCCTTATGACCAATAAAAATATGATAACATGTAAATGTTTGGGTGGAATTAATTAAAGCAGACTTTGATTGTTCGTTCTTGAGATTTCCGGGAAGATCACACCATGTTTTATGATCAATTTTGACAGAAATGTAAGATATTTCAAAGGGTGTACAAACTTTTTCCTGGGACTGTATATCGATTTCCATCATAGATACATTTTACATCACTGATAAAAATACAGAGGACATGACCTCTGTGTCCTCAATGGTAGTTACGACCATGGCTGTAGAACACCTCCTGTCCCTGGAGGGAATGTGCAGTGTCTGGCAGGGGATCTCACTGTATATTGAGCTCATAAGTGACGTCACATGCTAACGCGTCCACGGGACCTCAGGAAGTATAGATTTTCACCACGTAACTCAATCGCAATATTAAAATGACATTTTGAGCCTGTTTGAATTGCGTCCTTCACATATGTTGTTTCTGATATTTTAATGTAATTTATTGGAATGAATATCTCAATTCTATCTGTGCGTGTCTTAGCTTGTCTGGTTGATTTTGATGAGTTAGGTAAAAGGCTCATTAGACTGTGGTCCCATGTCAGGAGGGTGTCTTGGGAGACTATAGATACACAGCACATGATGCCGCTGCGTTGACTACCCCTGTACGTTGGACTGAATACCTCAATCTGACAAAGTGGGAGGGGTTCCTAATTTTTCCGGAGCTCAAAAACGGTATTTGTATTGCTCCTGGCCTGATTAGAAGCAACGCTGAAGGTGTTGCATCATTAAGAGGGCGCGACCTGGCTAGTGTTACCCCTGTACTTTGGATCGAATATCTCAATTCTATCACTGCCATCTTCAGTGGTATTGCTGCCTGAATGGACAACAATTGGTGATATGGCGATATGCAGATTATCCTGTTGATGTGGGTAAAAATCATTGTTGCTGACTGTGTGAAAAACATAGGAATTATGTACTAAGATGGCGGTGTCCAAGGTTTGCATGCCAAAAGACTGAATGTGACATTTACTGTAGTGTACTATATCTATGACGGGGGACTACCTGGATGTACTTAGGCAATGCATTAGTGGCAACCAAAGCAAAAAGGTCACAGAGATCACTGTAGAAACTTCAATATGAATTTTCTTTACGCGCGCACATCATGTGACATTTGTGTGTTTGATCCAGCTCACCTCACTGTGACTCTGGGGTGTCAACCAGGGACAGTCGTAATGTGTACATACCAATGTGTTTTTGCCAAACTCTGCCACGGCTCATTTAACATAAAGGTTAACTGACTTTTAACTTGGGTTTTTCACTCTGGTTGCCCAATTCACTTTACCGCTCGGGAATTTCGCTTCTATTCGCTCAATTTGCTGGTTGTCCATACAGAAATGATGTCTTTTGTCGCTCCAGTCACTTCTGAAGTGAACACAGCACACAGTAAGAGATGCAAGGACATGTCTGAAACGCTGATTATTGCTGATGATAGCAGCTGCGTGGGTATAGGATTAGTGAGGGGGGGTTGTGTTGAGGTTCGCTGAGCTCAGAGGCTGTCCTTGTTTCAGACACACACACACACACACACACACACACACACACACACACACACACACACACACACACACACACACACACACACACACACACACACACACACACACACACACACACACACACACACACAAACAGACACACACACTTGTTTCAGACCTGATCCAGCATTTCTCGTTCTTAAGGGCTTTAATTTTTTTTTCAAGATTTTTTTTGGTATTTCTCGACTTTATTTGATAGGACAGTGTGAGAGGTGGACAGGAAGCGAATTGGGAGAGAGACGGGGAGGGGTCTGCAAAGGACCCGAGCCTGAAATCGAACCCGGGTCAGCCGCATGGCAGGCGAGTGCCCTACCGATTGGCCACGGCAGGGCCGGGCTTTAATTCTTGATGCCTTGATGTGGGCACTGCGGCTACACTGACTGTTTGGGCTGTGCATGACTTGCGACTTGTTTGGCTGTGGAGTGCATGAGGCATTGACGGTGAGAGTTTGTAGAACGGATGGCTGAGTTGATGGTGTGTGTGTGTGTGTGTGTATGCATGCATGTGTGCATTTGAGTGTGTATATATGATGTGCATATATGGTGTGTGTGTGTGTGTGTGTGTGTGTGTGTGTGTGTGTGTGTGTGTGTGTGTGTGTGTGTGTGTGTGTGTGTGTGTGTGTGTGTGCCTGAGAGAGATGTCCTGTCACTCAGGGGGGTGATGCAGATGTCAGAGCGCGGGGCACAAAAGCCTGCAGGATTGATGTCCCAGTGTGTAAATAAGGAGGTAACATATTGACGAGCGCCATGGCCACTGCGCTATATTTATGGGCAATCATCCACATCGATTAGCTATCAGTTTGACGACTAAATCTATGCCGCTGATTGGTCGGACAGCACGGTGGGCGGGGCCAATTGGTACTGTACAAATAAAGTGCAGAAGAGTACTGAGTGTGTGCAAACCTCATAGACACACATATGGACAACCGGAAAATTGAGCAGTAAAGTGAATTGGGCAACCACAGTGAAAAACCCAAGTTAAAAGTCAGTTAACCTTTATGTTAAATGAGCCGTGGCAGAGTTTGGCAAAAACACATTGGTATGTACACATTACGACTGTCCCTGGTTGACACCCCAGAGTCACAGTGAGGTGAGCTGGATCAAACACACAAATGTCACATGATGTGCGCGCGTAAAGAAAATTCATATTGAAGTTTCTACAGGGATCTCTGTGACCTTTTTGCTTTGGTTGCCAATAAAGCATTGCATGAGTGCAGTCCATTTAGTCCCATGTTATAGATACAGTACACTAAATGCGTTTTTCCACATAAAAACTGGCTGTGCCGTGCCGTGTCGTGGCGTTCTTTGTCGAGCGGTACTGTCAAACCCACCCGGTTTGTTTTCAAAAAAGTTTTAGAAATACCAAGGCACTCATCTTCTTTGTAATTAAAATGCCTTTATTTTGTTGGGCATAGCATGATTAAAATACTTGAAGTATTTTAATGATGCTATGCCAACAAAATAAAGATGAGTGCCTTGGTATTTCTAAAACTTTTTTGAAATCAACCAAGCCTGTCACCAAAGACCACCATCTTAAAAAACTAGACAATTCCAGGAAGCACTCCAACTGGACTTCATTCCCCACCCGGTTTGTGTTTCTATTACAAACTGTGTTGGAGTTACGTTTTTGTCGTTGTCACCTAGTATTACCTTACGTAGGCTTTTGTTACTACATGCTAGTATGTATATGATATATGAAATGGTTTTTTGTATGCTGTCTATCTATTTATGCCGTCTGTAATTTGGTTTAACAGTCTAAGTAGTTTTTGGTGTTATTTACTCATTTAATGGTTTTATAGGTCTTGAGGTTTTAGTAGTCATAACGCAACTCATATCATTTTAACATCTGCTGCCATCCAAAATCAAAGGCCCACAATGGAAATCCAGGCTTTCCAGTGCTATCCTCTGTTATTTTCCTTTAGTTAAGTGGTGTGCTGTATTGGAAACTAAATCAAGCATTTGCTTTTATTCAAGAACTGAGATTGTCAGATAAAATCAATCAATCAATCTACTACACTACTACTACCGCACACACGCACACACACACACACACACACACACACACACACACACACACACACACACACACACACACACACACACACACACACACACACACACACACACACACACACACACACACACACACACACACACACACACACACACACACACAGATTTAATTATGTTACTTTTGCTGTTTAAATCCAATGTGATGGAGATGGGCAAGCAATGAGATGGGCAAAAAGAGTGAAGCACGGTGCGGTGTGTTTATTGGTGCATGTTACCCTCACCCCTAACCCCCCTCGACCCGACCCTACTCCACACACACGCACGCATGCACACACACACGCACGCATGCACGAACACACACACACACGCACGCACGCACACACACACACACACACACACACACACACACACACACACACACACACACACACAACACACACACCACACACACACACAACACACACACACACACACACACACACACACACACACACACACACACACACACACACACACACACACACCACTGCCCCCCCAGGCCTGAGGGTAGAGTATGGCTGGGAGAGGAGAGGAGAGGAGAGGGGCGAGAGACAGGGGAAGGGAAGGGTGGTTAGACATGCCCTACTTACTCTCATGGGCACCACTATCATTCACTCACATGCCCTGTATCTCCATCTCACTACTCACTACTCACACACACACACACACACACACACACACACACACACACACACACACACACACACACACACACACACACACACACACACACACACACACACACACACACGAGCACTGCCCCCTTACCGCAAGCACATACAGTACAGGCCAAAAGTGTGGACTCACCTTCTAATTTAATTAATTCACTTTATTTTTGTGGCTATTTACAGAACATAGTACATTTTCAGGGAGGGCATCAAAACTGTGCATGAAGACATGTATAATTATGTGCTTAACAAACAAATGAAAATATTAAAAAATTAAAACAATTATTAAAAAAATATTTAAAAATGCCAAACAGTGACGTCAATGCAGCAAACCTGAGGGTCCCACACGTTTCAACTAGCTTATTTGTCTGTCTATTTTCAAGTAAAAACACCCAGTCAGTCAAGTCATTTTTAATTGATACAGGCAATACAAGAAATATTTTCTTGATCTGATAATGGATCACTTGGTCAAACATAGCTGGTTATCTAGGTGAATCAGTGGTACAAAAACCTAAAGGGGTATGCTACTATTTTGGGGCTTAATACAGTTAAAATCGTTGGATGCGGTTTATAAAGGTGGTAAAGTGTCTTATTTTTCATGCTAAGCGTTGTCTTGCTTTAAGACAAGTTAAAAGAGAGAATATGTCGCTAAGCTAGTGAAAGTCAATGTATCCGTGTAGCATAGCTTAGCGACATATTCCCTCTTTTAACTTGTCTTAAAGCAAGACAACGCTTAACCTGAAAAATAAGACACTTTACTGCCTTTATAAACCCCAGCCAATGATTTGAACTGTATTAAGCCCCAAAATAGTGGCATACCCCTTTAAACTAAAAGTGAAAAACCCTGCCACAGTTTCCCTCCAACACAGGTTTGACGTCTCCAAGTAACTGGCTGTTACTCA
>NC_085860.1:27590395-27592895 GCF_034702125.1 Engraulis encrasicolus
TGTGTGTGTGTGTGTGTGTGTGTGTGTGTGTGTGTGTGAAATGCCTCCAGCATGCTAATGTGTGGGACATGAGACTTTACTCCAGTGTCAGCCGAGCTGTCTTGCAGAGGGTATTATGAGAACTACAAGGGCAATGGAGTCTTGGGCTTCCTTCTGCCTTAGTGTGTGTGTGTGTGTGTGTGTGTGTGTGTGTGTGTGTGTGTGTGTGTGTGTGTGTGTGTGTGTGTGTGTGTGTGTGTGTGTGTGTGTGTGTGTGTGTGTGTGTGTGTGTGTGTGTGTGTGTGTGTGTGTGTGTGTGTGTTTTGGGAGTACAACATTGCATCCTTAAGCTAAGTGATCATATTGCTAAGAGTGATTATAAGTGATCTTGCTCTCTGTCTGTCACACACAAAAGCAACAAACACACGCTTACAGGCACATATGCACACACACACACATACACACACTTTTCTATGGACCCTATATCACGTTCTGAACAATCTGTGACTCATTCCATCTGCCCATGTGTTTTACCAAGCCTTGTGTGTGTGTGTGTGTGTGTGTGTGTGTGTGTGTGTGTGTGTGTGTGTGTGTGTGTGTGTGTGTGTGTGTGTGTGTGTGTGTGCATACGTGCATGCGTGCGTGAATCTCACAGATATTAATCATAGCATACTATTTATGATGGAAGAATTGTTCACTCAAGATGCGTAATTAAAGACTGGCAGATCTGTCACCCACTTGTCTCATCAGTAGCACTGGACATATTGCGCACACACACACACACACACACACACACACACACACACACACACACACACACACACACACACACACACACACACACACACACACACACACACACACACACACACACACACACATACACACACACAAATACACTTATTCACTGTGAAGGTCAAACTACTGAGTATTTCTGAGCTGTCCAGTTAGAGAGCGCATTCGGAGAAGCCAATGCATTAACAACAGAGTTAAAAGCCCAGTCCTGTCAGTAGCATATTTTTGTGGTGTTTCAGGTGAGAGGTTTAAGTCGTGCTCTATTTTTTGCTGAGCCAGCTGGCATCCATTATAGCCTACTATGTCTTCAAAACTCTCTAAAGTTGTGGGCTCATACAGCAAAGTAGCTGTCATAATCGACCAATCACCAGTTATCATTGCCAGTCCCCTCCACACAGGTGGATGCACGTGATTAGGACCAGTTTGCAAAAGCTTATAAAACCTGTGTCCAGGTATTATAGTTAGAGATCCCTGTCTAAAACCTTGTGCTATGTATGCCTTGACGTGGCAGTAAGAGTCTGTGAACTAATGTCTGGATGTACTGTAGGGGAGAAGCGGCTTACCCCCCGACCGCTGGGCAAATTCAGACTACAGGCCCTCAGTAGGCGAACAACACAAGGTCTGAGCTTCTTCCTGTGCGCTCCACTCCAGCCGTCAGGGTTGGTGGGGAGAACCCCACGTACAGTACGTAAAATCTCGCAGGCTCTATATACTCCTCACATGGTGTGAGACAGTATTTAAACACCCGGTCAGTCTTAAACAATTCCTCAGCAGGCGTATCTCCAGTGCTCGCTTACCCGGCCTTGCTAGTACGCAAGGCCTAGCCTCCCATTCCCCAGAAATCCCGCGGGACTTCCCGGACCCACGGGAATTCCCGAAAAATGTCATCCTCACTGGTGTTCTACAACCGCCATCAAGCGGAGAGTGGAGGAAGATCCAAGAAACAGAGAAGATAGGCTATTAAAGGCCAAATTGGTTCATCTCAAAAGCCCTGCCTGATGGTCACACTTATACATAGTTGATATTCTATTAGCATAATTATTAGCATAGCATTATTAACCTTTTCATCAAGCTAATGTTAATACTAGGGCTGTCATTTTAACGCGTTAATTCGATTAATTAATTACAAGGCGCATTAACGCGTTGTAAAAATTAATGGCATTAATTATTTATGGGTAGACATACGTTCTAAGCGCATGGCGTGGCAACTGAATTCACTCACTCACGCTGTGATAAATACAAGCCGTCCGTCAACTTCTAAAGCTAAAATACAATAAATACAACAAATACGACACTTTTCTGTCTTTTGTCATGAACAAAAGCATATGTTTGTATTTAATTATTTTTAGATATTTTTGAGTTATTACAAGATATGCCAGTTGACGCTGCATTGCTGCGAACAGCTGTTCAGTTAAAAAATAGCTGTGGACCAACGACGTTTTCCTTCAATTAACACAAGCAATCAGACAATCTCTACAGCTTAAATACAACTAATAACATGTCAGACAAAATGTGGTGTTTTTCCCATTATCGATTTGTCTATATTTGATAACTTTTAGAAAGCATTTTATCAGAGATGTAAGCTACAAGTCTGCTCGGCAGCTGGTTCATCTGATATGAATACAGGCGCATTTCAAGACAGTTTATCATTTGATTTGGCCATGGCAGTTGTATAATAGTTGGACTTGTGGTAGGCCTACTTAAATCTTCCATACAACTATAGCCC
>NC_085860.1:27600395-27602895 GCF_034702125.1 Engraulis encrasicolus
CACGTACACGCACGCACGCACGCACGCACGCACTAACACACACACACACACACACACACACACACACACACACACACACACACACACACACACACACACACACACACACACACACACACACAAACAGTAGTAGAGTAGAGCCAGTGGCAGCGCATGACCATTTCTGAATCAGCACTTTTATTTTTCTTTCTGTGGCTTTCTCTCTTTATCTGATGACTCCATACATTCTTATCATTCCTCTCTCTCTCTCTCTCTCTCTCTCTCTCTCTCTCTCTCTCTCTCTCTCTCTCTTTCTCTCTCTCTCTCTCTCTCTTTCTCTCTCTCTCTCTCTCTCTCTCTCTCTCTCTCTGTCACACACACACGCACGCACGTGTGTGTGTGTGTGTGTATTATGTGTGTGTATACAATGTGTGTGTGTCTCTGAGTGTGTAGTATGTGTGTGTGTGTGTGTGTGTGTGTGTGTGTGTGTGTGTGTGTGTGTGTGTGTGTGTGTGTGTGTGTGTGTGTGTGTGTGTGTGTGTGTGTGTGTGTGTGTTTGTATTATGTGTGTGTATGTGAACTTCGTTCTGACCTGTGAAATGCAATTGAGATTGAGGTAGACCTAGAGGTCTCATTCCAAACCAGCTCCTCTCCCCTCTCCCATCTCCCCTCTCCCATCTCCCCTCTCCCCTCTCCCCTCTCCCATCTCCCCTCTCCCCTCTCCCATCTCCCATCTCCCCTCTCCCATCTCCCCTCTCTCCTCTCCCCTCACCCCTCATCTCCCCTCTCCCCTGGCCTCTCTGTTTCTAGCGCCCTTGATTGAAAAGCCCTCAGACAGAGCCTCTGTCATGCTAACTATGTGCTGACATAATAGATCATTTGCAGTACTGCAGTGCAGTGCACACCCCGTCCGTTACACATGTTAGCTGTGCGCTGTGATACCACCATCTGTCGTGATAGTTAAGGTTACAGTTAAAATATGAGGCTCTGTAGCTAGCCTGGCGACGCCATCCTATGTATTTCCACCCAAAGACTTTGGCTCCATTCATAGTCAGCAAACAATTGAGAGTGGTGACGCAGAACTCACCCGCAAAATTTATTATTGATTGGTTAAGGTTACACTATTCACACTTTTGTGTTGTTATTTGTATGATTTTGCAACACTATATCGTAACAATCATGCTAATAAATGATTTGAATTTGGAATTCAGAAGTAAGCTCAGACCATCTCCCACCCTCCATGGAGATGGGTTCCTCATAGCTTTGGAGTCAACAGTCGGCTTTCACACAGGCTACTCTATAGCAGAGATGGGTAAACATATTCTGCAGGCTATGCTTTGTAACAACATTGGGACTCTGGGATGAAGTTCAAGTTTTGCACCATACTGCCATCAGAATAGTTGTTTTATAGCTACTTCAGTACTCTGATGACAGACATGCATTATAGTCTACTGTTAAGAGGATGTATAACAGGATTGTGTAGTATATGTGGATGGCAAAGATGGATAGCAGCTTACGACTGCTGCCCTTGGCACAGTTGTAGTCTTTCACTTTCTTAAATATGAGACACAGTCAGGGCTGAACTGAAATAAAATAAACGGGACGAGTATTTAAGGCCTACCCCGGCCCCTCACACAAGTCTACAGTCTTAACTGAAGATGTACCGATGGGCCGACCCCTCTAAACAGTAGGCCGATCGAAATACCTAAGAGCTCTGGCCCCAGAGGACAGTCGACCCACCGGGAAAATGCCCTGTGTGTCAGACTACCTGTCCAGCTCTGGACACAGTAGCCTACTTGAGAAAGCATCTATGGAAATGTACTGTATGTGGTCACTTTGTAATGCTAATATGCCAAGTATCTGCTAATAACCTGCTTGTTCCACTGCCAAGAATTCATTAATCATTTGCCAAAATGCACAAAAGACGCTCCAATCATGATGCAGTCTCATTCTCTGCAGTAACCACATTTGTCGAGCAATTCATGAAGCACTTAACATTGCACATATGTCCAACAATGAAAACATTTATTTATTAGCATTATCTATTAACATAATTAACAAAAGAGTTCTTTATGGAATTTAAACCATGTATTTTTATTTTAACATTACCAAGTCATTGTTGAGTGCATACATTTCAGTCTTGCAACGGTTTCCTGTTCTTATTAGTCTGAAATAGATGCGCTAAAGGTGTCACTAATGTGACCGCTGCATGCAGGGACATTCCTAGAAGGATTTTGTTCAGGTCCTGGATACCTTATGATCCACCACACAGGGCTGTCTAGACAGATGCTCTCTGTCTGAAAATACCCAATTATTCAGACCCCCTCCCACCCAAAGGAACCCTTACAGTTTTCATTTCCTTGTTTCTGAGCCCCAGAAAGCTTTGATGTTTTTTATGCCCATTATTGCCAACCCTGGAGAAACACTGACATAGATCATGTTGTAGACCAAAAGGGGTTGTAATTTCAGATTTATTTCGGTGTAGGACACAGGTTTGTGAGGGAAAGACTCATTGTGAATC
>NC_085860.1:27610395-27612895 GCF_034702125.1 Engraulis encrasicolus
TTGACTGCCTGCAACAATAATCTGCTAGACTCTGATGCTTCAACAATGCTCAATTGGTATTGAGGGGAACAAATTGTGCCAAAAAATATCCCCACACCATTACGCCACCAACATGAAATATTGATACAAGGCAGGATGGATCCATGTTTTCCTGCTGTTGGCTCCAAGTTCTGACACTACCATCCAAGTATTGCATCATGCGTCACATCAGCGCAGACGACATGTTTCCAATTTTCTATTGCCCCTTATAGGATGAGTGTGTTCGAACTGTAACCTCAGTTTCCTGTTCTTAAAGGACCACTTCAGCCAATTTCAATGTGCTGTTGTATTGCTCACGCTACCCTTGACTTGTCAATACCCGGTGATGCTGCATTTTTCGTCTCAGCCCTTTCCGAGATCTGAGCTATTCTAATGGGGGCAGCTTTTGTTTACATTTTAAAAATTCTTAACATAGGCCTACTCCAAATATTTTCCCAAAAGGTATCGCTGTTTGCTAGTTGTCTGCTGATGTTGCATAACCTTTTGGATGTTTTTGGGAATAAATCAAGATGTTTTTTTGAAATGTGAACAAACACCTGCCCCCATTACAATGACCAGGATCTCGGAAAAGGCTGAAGAAAAAAAAAAATCTCAGGTACTGATAGGGCTGCACAATGAATCGAAAATAATCGAAAATCGTGATGAATCGTGATATCGAAATTGTGATTTCAATCATGGTTTAATCGTGGCAATAGCGAACTACCCTCGAGCGCCCTTGAAGCCAGAACATACAGACAGGCTGTTGTCTCTGGCCAGAAATCTGTTCACCTAAGTTTCATGCTGTTGCCTTTTACATAGGTTATTACAATTCGTTTTATTTTGCTCATCCCGTATATAATTCATTCTTGGTTAAATTTCATTTTGTTACATTTTTTTTTTTAATTCAGCAAAATCTATAATCTTGATTAATAATCGTGATTATGATTTTGACCCAAATAATCGTGATTATGATTTTTTCCATAATCGTGCAGCCCTAGGTACTGACAAGTCCAGGGTAGTGTCAGCACAACACCTGCATGGTGTGGCACCTGTTGTGGTCTTTGGCTGCTGTAGCCCAGCTGTGTCAAAGCTTCACTTGCTGTGCATTCAGAGATGCTCTTCTGCACACCTTGTTTGTTACAGGCAATTAGTTACAGTTGCCTTGCTATCAGCTCAAATGAGTCTGGCCAGGCCATCCTCCTCTGACCTCAAGCATCAACACGGCATTTTCTCCTTCACATTTTCTCCTTTCCGGAACATTCTCTGTGAATATCTCAGTAGATCAGCAGTTTCTGAAATACTCAGACCAGCCCATCTGGCACCAATAGCCATGCCACGTTCACAGTGACTTAAATCATATTTCTTCCCCATACTGATGTTCCATTTGCACACACATTGGCTTGCAACCATGTGATTGGCTGACTAGAGATTTGCATCAATGAGCAGTTGGACAGGTGTGTCTACTGTAGTGGAAGATTAGCCAGGCCGTGCCCTCCTAGTGACACAACACCTTCAGCGTTGCTACTAGTCAGGTCAAGTGCAATGCAAGTACTTTCTGAGCTCCCAAAAAATCAGGAACTCCTCCCACTTTGTGGGGAAGCAAGCAACCATTAGCAAACCAAGGGAGGCAGATCAACCATGCAGTTTGGGAAATGTTAACTTAATTGTTATGCTCTTGCTCAGACCAAGTCTCGAAGAGATTTGTCAGTCGATGATAATCAGACTACTGGAAGATGGCTTAGGCTGTTTGATAGATTCTCCATACTTTGTCATGCTCTCCTGATAAAAGAATAGAACAATTGCAGTCAAGACCGTGGCTTGTCCCTGAACAAGTATTCAATAGAAACATATTAGACAAAAACTTGGGTTCTAATTGTATCCTTTATGGACTGTTGTACGGCCTCGATAATATCACCAAATAACTTCTGTCAAAGTCAAGCAGTTGGAATAGTTCCTCTAACATAAGTCATCTCTTAAACTTGATTGTCCTTATGCAAGTTTGTTCGTTTTGAAATCTAGAAGTGTAATGTGTGCCGTTTACTTCTGACGCAAAGACATTTTCATTTTCTCAGCTGGAGAGCTGTTGGATTAACTTGACAACTCTCAAGGCACCAATTATAGCACAGTATGTGTGTGCGTATGTGCGTGCGTGTCTGTGCACGTGTGCATGTGCATGTGTGTTTATTAGCATGTTTGTTTATGCAGTGTGTGTGTGTGTGTGTGTGTGTGTGTGTGTGTGTGTGTGTGTGTGTGTGTGTGTGTGTGTGTGTGTGTGTGTGTGTGTGTGTGTGTGTGTGTGTGTGTGTGTGTGTGTGTGTGTGTGTGTGTGTACGTGTGTGTACGTGTGTGTTTATTTGCGTACTTGTTTGTTTGTTTGTTTGATTATGCAGTGCGTGCCCCACATCTGTCGCATCTGTTGTTGTAGTGGAGCTCTGACTGAGTCCCTCTTAGCTGGTTGCCATGGCGGGCATAGAACTCTGAA
>NC_085860.1:27617895-27630395 GCF_034702125.1 Engraulis encrasicolus
TCCTGTCTGCCGATATTTCAAGACAGGGACCTTCTAGCCAAACAATATCCCGACCCTTACATGGTGGCTCAGACCACATGTGTGTGGGGGTGGTGGGTGGTGGCTCAGACCACATGTGTGTGGGGGTGGTGGGTGGTGGCTCAGACCACATGTGTGTGGGGGTGGTGGGTGGTGGCTCAGACCACATGTGTGTGGGGGTGGTGGGTGAGACCACATGTGTGTGGGGGTGGTGGGTGGTGGGTGAGACCACATGTGTGTGGGGGTGGTGGGTGAGACCACATGTGTGTGGGGGTGGTGGGTGGTGGGTGAGACCACATGTGTGTGGGGGTGGTGGGTGGTGGCTCAGACCACATGTGTGTGGGGGTGGTGGGTGGTGGGTGAGACCACATGTGTGTGGGGGTGGTGGGTGAGACCACATGTGTGTGGGGGTGGTGGGTGAGACCACATGTGTGTGGGGGTGGTGGGTGTTTGTGTGTAAGATAAATGTCAACCTGTATGAGAACACACAGCATCCATTATCAACCCAACTGCAGACACATGTCATGGTGTTACACACGCACGTAAGCATACACACACACACGCACGCACGCACGCACGCACGCACACACACACACACACACACACACACACACACACATACAAAGACAATGTGTTTGATGTAAGTTGGTGTCTCTAGGGCCAGGTACCGTCCTGGGAGAGCAGGTGTTAGATTCACTGGCTATCACATGGGGAGAGAGAGAGAGAGAGAGAGAGAGAGAGAGAGAGAGAGAGAGAGAGAGAGAGAGAGAGAGAGCAAGAGAGAGTGAGAGAGAGAGAGAGAGAGAGAGAGAGAGAGAGAGAGAGAGAGAGCAAGAGAGAGAGCAAGAGAGAGAGCAAGAGAGAGAAGGAGAGATGGAACACAGGGGTGTTGGATGTACTGAGGTACCTGGGGATTTACTTTAGACTGGCTGGTGATACGTCTTAAGATGAATGTTTGTTCTGAAGGGTGTACGAACGCACACACGCACACACATGCACTACAAACACAAGGATGAATCTCTGGCATGCAGCACCTTTTTCTACACAAATTCTCTACATCCATAAATGAATGCTCAGGGGACACATGCATGGACAAATGTAGACATGTCCATCCATACATACTCAAACATGCATGCACGCTCGCACGCACGCACGCACGCACGCACGAGCACGCGAGCGCGCACACACACACACACACACACACACACACTGAGGAACTCTGTACAAACACCCATTCTCATACACTACTCGCTGGGTGGCTAGCTTTGTTTATCTCATGTGTCTTTTTTCGTGATCAGTTATTTTTTATATTGAACAATGCATCCAAATATCGTAAGAATATGAAGTAGGCATGCATACAAAAAGCAGAGAACAAAGATCCCTCCCCACACAATCCTACAGCGGGACAAATGACACATCACATATTGCATGTTTGTTAAATGCCGTGATACAATCTGTACACCTACGCTAATTGATGACACGACCATGTGTGTGACACACAGTGAGTGTACCAAAACACGCATGCACACATTCACACACACAGTCTCACTCCAGTAGAAAGCCAGCAGTAGGCTATTTGTCATGCAGAACAACACTTCATCTGCCATTGATGATGCAAGACAGAGTTACCATGATGAAACTAACAGTTTGACAATAGAGTGATAGGCTTACAGAAAACAAGGCAGAGAGGAAAATAGACATTGAGAAATGCCTGTGTGTGTGTGGTCGATGTGTGTTTGAGTTGACTGCATGAATTCTCAGCCTGGAACATTGTTGTCTGTACAGTTTAGAATGTCCAGGCATTAGCGTCACAATGTGTAATGTTACCCCCAAACAATGCTAAGGAAAATAGGTTTCAGGCGGCAGAGTGAGAGAGAGAGAGAGAGAGAGAGAGAGAGAGAGAGAGAGAGAGAGAGAGAGAGAAGAGAGAGAGAGAGAGAGAGAGAGAGAGAGAGAGAGAGAGAGAGAGAGAGAGAGAGAGAGAAAGAGAAAGAGAAAGAGAGAGAGAGAGTCAGAGTGGGAGAGATACTGTTTAGCCCTCCAACATTAAAACCAGCTTGTGGTTTTTCATGACTCTTGCCCAGACTCTGGCTTACCCAGACACAGGCTTTTCCTGAATGAGTGACCTGTCTACTCCCTCTAAAGGACACACATAAAAAGGAAGTGTTTGCATGTGTCGTGCAGCACAGCTGTGTGTGTATGTGTGGTTGTGTGTGATGCCGCACATACTGTAGGTGTGTGTGTGTGTGTGTGTGTGTGCGTGCGTGCGTGCGTGCGTGCGTGCGTGCGTGCGTGCGTGCATGCGAGCGTGTGTGTGTGGCCATGTCCATGCAAGTGTATGTGTAGGTGTGTGTACCTCTGTCTGTGTGTTCTCTAGTGTGGTGTGGAGAGTGAGTGGTTTGAATGGTAATTAGACAGTTATGACACTCTAATCCCATTACACTGGTAATGTGATCATGCCAGCTCATGTCTCAGGCATGCTTTGGGTTATGGGTGTGTGTGTGTGTGTGTGTGTGTGTGTGTGTGTGTGTGTGTGTGTGTGTGTGTGTGTGTGTGTGTGTGTGTGTGTGTGGTGTGTGTGTGTGTGTGTGTGTGTGTGTGTGTGTGTGTGTGTGTGTGTGTGTGTGTGTGTGTGTGTGTGTGTGTGTGTGTGTGTGTGTGTGTGTGTGCGCGTGCGTGTGTATGTGTGTGTGTGAGGCTGTGTGTGTGTGTGTGTGTGAGAGAGAGGCCAGTGTGTGTGTGTGTGCGTGCGTGCGTGCGTGTGTCTGTGTCTGTGTCTTTGTCTGTGTGTGTGAGAGAGTGTGCGCGTGTGTGTGTGTGTCTGTGTCTGTGTCTGTGTCTGTGTGTTTGTTTGTGTACAGAATGCATGGGATCTATTGTGTGGCTTGAATGGCTTATTGGTTCACAGTCATGGATAAAACAAATGTTAGCATACTATCCACTGTATGTATTCCTGGCTCCCATGATACCCTTCGTGAAAAAAAGGTGACATCTCCACTTAGTTATTCCCTGGTTACGACTCAGTGTTAGCTGCCGCTGCAGTTTTAAAACAATTAATCATCACAAAGTAATATGCAGGAGCAAGGGGCATCGTAGTTGAAAAAAGGGCAGCATGTCATTGCCGTCTGGCAATAAATGTGGTTTAATTTGTTCATTTGTGCAGCCACGAACAGATGAACTTGCTCCCGAGCCTCTTAATACCCTTAAAACGAAAACCAACTTGTTTGAATAACTCCTGTTTCACGCAATCTTTTTCAAAGTGGCTGCTTTGGTAGCCCATTTGTGCTAAACCGGAAATCGCACCCCCTTTTCCATTGCTACCGTAGTGAGTAGTTAGTAGTAGAAGAGATAGTAGTAGAGCTAGTATAATGTAGCATGCTATAATGTGAGATCATAGTAACTATAAACCTGCTGTCCTTCTCAGTAAACTACCACAATGATAAAAGCAGTATGGTAAAATACAATGTTGACATAGTACCCTATAATAAGGGTTAGGCTAAGCTCTACAGACATATGTGTAGAGTATGTACCAGCTGTTTGCTTGGTATTTCAAAGGGTTTAGAGTAGAGTAGAGTAACTTTATTAATACCCAAAGGGAAATGAGGGTACCTTGCTGCCCCTCAGGGCGACACACCCAAAAGGTGGACACAGTACAGCATAACATTGGGTGAGGTGAGGAGAAAAAAAATCCCATGCCTCCACAGTATAAAATTAAAACATTTCGACATAGAGTAAGTCTAAAAAACCTCAGCAGACAAAGGTAACACTAAACAAGACACCACAACACCACACAAACAGGGGAGGGATTGAGGGAGGGGTTGAGAAGAAAGACAGAGGAGGTGCTGAGGCTTGGGGCTCTAGGGGGGGGGGTCCTGAGGAAGCCGGTCTCGGCCACCATGGAGACAGCCTTGGTTGGCCCCCAGGAAGTCCAAACAAACCCCAGGGCCCCAGGGAGATTGGGTGAGGGAGGCAGGGAGTCTAAACATTGTTTGTCCTTCGGGGAGATAATGTGTTCCTGCCTCGGCCTTGGTCAAGCCGCTGCAGCCGGGGTGCTGAAAGATAACATTTTGTTGTTTGGGGTTTCGGTGAGCAAGACACATTCCAATGTTTATGACAGCTCTGTTCTCAAGTGATTGGCAACACGTTAAACATTCAGATGCAGCTCCGTTAACTTCCCCACAATTCAGATCAATTGCAACTGGCGGTTGCGAGCGATGGGTCCATCCATGTGTCGATCCAATACTTCCAGGTGGCATTGGACAGTCACAGTCCCTTCCATCAATTTGTCCATAGTACAGTGACCAGCCACAGAACCTTCCTACACACGGTTCACAACAGAAGTCTGAGCACTAACCAAGATGCCGACCTTATCCATCCTTCCGGGCAGCTTGGGGCTGTTTGTGGCCGCCTCGGTTTTCAAACTAATTCGATAGAGCAGGCCCAAGAGTAATCCAATCCCCAAGAAGCCTGTCATCATGAATCCAAAAATTCAACATCGGTTTGTGTGTGTGTGTGTGTGTGTGTGTGTGTGTGTGTGTGTGTGTGTGTGTGTGTGTGTGTGTGTGTGTGTGTGTGTGTGTGTGTGTGTGTGTGTGTGTGTGTGTGTGTGTGTGTGTGTGTGTGTGTGTGTGTGTGTGTGTGTGTGTGTGTGTTCGGTGTCGGAGGTTTTCCTGCCACCTCGTCAACTACATCGGTTCAGTAATAAGAGGTACACAAGACCGCTGAGATAAAGGGCCGGCCCGATAGCTCAACGCTGGCGCACTGTATTGAGGCCTCGGGAGGGAGGTTTACCAACGTGCCATGCCACACTCTGCTAGTTGGCCTCCGTTACATGTGCACGTGTATTTGTATGTGTCTACATCTGTGTGAGTTTTTCTGTGTGTATACATGTGTATGTGTGTTTGTCCATCCGTATATATACTGTATTCAGTATGTGTGTGCTTATGTCTGTGTGTGTGTGTCCTTGTGCCTTGTGAGTGTCCCCTGAACGTGTATACGTGTGTGTGTGTTTGTCCATCTGTCTGTGTGTGTATATACTGTACCTATTTTGTGTGTGCTCATGTCTATGTGTACCTGTGTGTGTCCTTGTGCCAGAGTGTCCCCTGAGCATGGCGGCTCAGCTGGAGGGCTGTGCGGAGCTGATGAAGATGCTGAAGAGCGGAGGAGCACACCTGGACTACCGCACCAAAGAGGGCGTCACCGCGCTGCACAAGGCAGTCCGCACCAAGAACCACACCGCTCTCATAGTGAGTCACACGCACGCACGCATGCACACACACACACATACACACACACATGCTCACACTCTCTCTGTCTCTTTGTCTCTCTATCTCTATCTCTGTCTCTGTCTCTATCTCTGTCTTTCTCTCTCTCTCCCTCCCTCTCAGTGCAACTTATTCAGCTTTATTGGAATGAATGTCTGAATAACATTATTGCCAAAACACAATGACATCCATTTAACATATATAAAGCAGACATACAGTTTGATAGTATGATTTCTCTCTCTCTGTCTCTCTGTCTCTTTCTCTCTCTCTCTCTCTTCAGGGGTGCCGGGGCACCCTGGGGTGCCGCGGGCCACCCTTAAGGGCCGTACACACACGTCGCTGCTAGTTACTCGCTCAGCGAATGAACTCAATAGAATGTCAATGTGTTCCAGCGAGACTAGCAGGCAAGTAGGCGAGTACTGTACAAGCGATGCAATGTTGGCGGATCCTGAGTTGAAAATATTTTATCTTCGAGCAAGGCGAGTAAGCGAGTAACCAATTAGAAGGCAGAGTTCGGTACTTCTTGCCTGTTTATTCGCAGTTAAAGCCGCGGGAACTTTCAGCGAACGTTCCATGAAAGAGAGGCGAGTACACGAGCAAGCGAGACGCTAGTAAATAGCAGTGATGTGTGTGTACGGCCCTTTAGGGGTGCCGCGGAAACGTGGCTGATAAATAAATTATGTAATATAATACATATTTGTCTAAATTGATATGTTAATGCTAGTCAGTGGAATATTTCATCTGCCATTTACGCACAATAAAGTAAATATAGGTCACCGAGTCAGCTACAACTTCGATCGTAGGTCGTGTGACGTCTCAAAATGTGTTACTTTTCTAAGCTTGTGTGGTATCGGATGCGAAGCCATGTTACGGCTTGTTGGTTTGGGGTGCCATGACATTTTTAATGAATTGAAAGGGTGCCTCGCCTAAAAAAAGAGGTTGAGAAACACTGCTTTACTCCATAATGAAGAATTGTTTGGCACCTTTATCTCTCAAATGTGTTTTACGGAGTACATCTCGTTCAATTTTTAATGTCTTCTTTTCTCAGAGTATTGCTGGCATTTAGATGGGACTGTGCTCTACAATCCTGTTCCCCAACTCTACATCTCTCCCTCTCCCTTTCTTCTTACTTCCCCCTCTTTCTCCATGCCTCTCTTTCCATTTCTATATCTTTCCCTTTGTATCCTTCTGTCTCCCTCCGTCATTTCCTGTCACACGACTCCAAAGCCTCGTTCACACACGTCGCTACTAGTTACGAGCTTCTCGCTCACTCGCCTAGTTACCACTTGCTCATGGAATGGTCGCTAAACGTTACCGAGCACAGGCAAGAAGTACCGAACTCTGCATTGCAATTGGTAACTCGCTTAGTTTTAAAAGATTCAACTCGGCACCCGCCCACATCGCATCGCTCCTCACCAACTCGCCTCCTCGTCTCGCTGGGACACATAGACATTCTATTGACTTCACTCGCTGAGCGAGCAACTAGAAGCGACGTGTGTGAGCATGGGTTTACTCCTTCAACTGATACATCCTACCCTCCTTGCCTCCTCACCTCTCACCTCCCATCCTCTTTGCCTTGTCCATCCCTCTGCTTCTATTTGCATCTCTCCTCACCTCTCTGGTCCTTCTAACCTTTTCCTTCCTTTCTCTCTCATTCCACCTCTTCCCCATCTCACCTGCTCTAATCTCTACTTCCCTCATCTCCATCTCCTCTCCCTCCATCTCTTTCTTCCTCTCCCTCTCCCCATTTTCAATTTCAAAAGTGCTTTATTGGCATGACAAAACAAACGTTTGTTTTGCCAAAGCATAGTACAAGTACAGAACATGTAGTAACAATAAGACATGATAAAAATATTAATAACAAGATGTGTGTTTGTGTGTGTGTATATACAGTATGTGTGTGTGTCTCTGCCTGTGTGTGTGTGCATGTGTGTATGTGTGTGTGTCTGTGTGTATGCGTCTGTGTTTGTGTCTGTGTCCGGCTATATTTGTGTGTGAATGTGCGCAGCAGTGCATACGTACAGTCAGGGCCGCCGACAAGGGGGGACAAAGGGGTATGTTGTCCTGGGCCCAGGGAGATAGGGGGCCCAGAATTGGGTCCCCATTATATTGTATGTATTGGGTAGGGGGCCCTTTCAGATGACTTTGTCCCGGGCCCAGCAAAAGCTGTCAGCGGCCCTGCGTACAGTATGTGTCCATCTACAGTCCTTGAATGTGTTTCAGTTATCACCCAGTGAGCAGATGGAACGTCTTCTGATTGGCTGAGCAGGTGTCCTTTATTCCCCGGTAGCAGGACACCTATGATGTCATGCGGGCGTGCGGGCATCCAAGTTGCTTCTTTTCTAATTTTCTGGCGAAGTGCCGTTACTAGTTCTATCGCATCTGGTTGTCTAGTCAAGACCGCGTCGTTAGTTCTATCGCATCTGGTTGTCTAATCAAGACCCCGTTACTAATTCTATTGCATCTCGTTTTCAAGTCAAAAACCCAGTCGTCAATTCTATTGCATTTGGTTGTCAAGTCACCCCAACATTCTGCTCTCTCTCTCTCTCTCTCTCTCTCTCTCTCTCTCTCTCTCTCTCTCTCTCTCTCTCTGCATCTCTCTCTCCCTATCTCTCTGCATCTCTCCATCTCTAGACGCTGCTGGATCTGGGTGCGTCTCCGGACTACAAGGACAGCCGGGGCCTGACGGCGCTGTACCACTCTGCCATGGTGGGAGGGGACCCCTACTGCTGCGAGCTGCTGCTGCACGACCACGCGCAGCTCGGATGCGTCGACGAGAACGGCTGGCAGGAGATACACCAGGTCTCACTCACAACCGCTCGCACAGACACACACACAAGCACACTTGCAGATGGACACACGCTCACAGACACACACACACACTCACGGACTGACACGCTCTCACAGACACACACACTCACGGACTGACACGCTCTCACAGACACAAAACTCACGGACGGACACACACTCACAGACACACACTCACAGACGGACATGCACTCACGGATGGACATGCACTCACAGACACACACTCACGGACGGACAAGCGCTCACAGACATGCACTAATGGACGGACGCACGCTCATAGACATACACTCAAAGACGGACACACATGTTCAGACACACACACACACACACACTCACGGAATGGACACGCGCTCACAGACACAGTCAAATGGATGGACACACACGCTCACAGAGACACACACATGGACGGTCACCCGCTCACAGACACACACTCAAGGATGGACACGCCCTCACAGACACACACTTATGGACGCACACACATATTTTAGGATGATTAAATTATGCGCTCATGCGCAGCACACACACACCTTTGAAGAGTCAATCAGAACATCTGGAGATGTACGTATCAGGTTGCATGCATACATGCACGCGCACACACACATGCCCACACACTCATGCAAACTACATGATCCCGTTCAGCTACAGTAGGTAGGTCAAGTAGAATAGGTCAAAGATACACCAGGTCTCACACACATTCACATACATTAACACACACACACAAACACACAAACGCTAGTGGTGTCAACAATAATCGATTTGGCGATGCAATGCAATGCGGGGCATGGACGATTCAATTTAATGCGGCAAGTACTAGAATCGATGCGGCAATTTTTTTTTTGTTTAAATTACTTCCGTGAATATTTCAGGAGCAAATGAATGTTAAATTAAATAAAAGCACTTCAAAGCATTAGAAAATTGATAGACTAATACTGAAAACAGCCAATAAAATGTTGCTCAGGATCTAACTACTAGTATTGCCTCATCATGATTGATGAAACATTTGCTTTGCTTTCAGTAGAAATGTAATGCATTGCAATGCATCGTATAATTGAATCGAATCGAATCGAATCGAATCACTACCTCCCGAATCAGAATCGAATCGAATCGTGAAGGCAGTGCCAATGCACACCACTAACAAACGCACACGTAAACAAACACACACATGACCAAACATACGTACACCGACTGTACCTACACACACACACGCACACGCACACGCACACGCACACACACACACACACACACACACACACACACACACACACACACACACACACACACACACACATACACACACACACACACACACACACACACACACACACACACACACACACACACACACACACACACACACTCATGCCCAGTATCAGAGACAGCAAGCTTCAGCTGGCCAGTTAAATGGTGCAGTGACTGCCAGCTGGAATGCTGGCCCGTGTGTCACGCACATGCACACACACACACACACGCACACACATGCACACACACACAGGCACACACATGCACACACACACACACACGCACACACACACACACGCACACGCACACGCACACGCACACGCACACGCACACGCACACGCACACGCACACATCCAAGTACATACACACACTGACACAAACATGAGCCTAATACTCCCTCGGAAAGAAGAGGACAAGGACAGTGATTTTGCATTCCCCTTGGGCGTGACACACTGGCCACACACACACACACACACACAATCACACACACACACACACACACACACACACACACACACACACACACACACACACACACACACACACACACACACACACACACACACACACACACACACAGACCACAGATGGGCCCCATTCCCGGAGTCTTGTCTCTGGCAGCTCAGCTGTCTTTTCTCAGGGCTTGAACACAACCCATCACATCTTTATCTCTCTCTCTCTCTCTCTCTCTCTCTCTCTCTCTCTCTCTCTCTCTCTCTCTCTCTCTCTCTGAAAGAAAACTTTTCTGTGTTGTTGATGTTAGTTGATAATCAAAGTGTCTGGGTCAAAGACATTTTTCGGCCTCAGACGTCAGGTTGTGCAACAGCATTTAATGCCCATAAATTAATTATTTATTGGTGGTTCATATGCCGCAAAAATATATGTTTGTAAGATAGTCCACTAAAAATAAACAAACAACAAAATCCATACAATAGTGGCACTGGTTGTCGTTGCTCCGCCTTGATGAGTGCTTCTGCTGAAACGTCACTAACCTGTATAGAAACATGGGTGGCATTTGGGGGGTGAAATATGTTATTTGGTATTTGTACTGTAAGTACTAGTGTTGTGTTGGGTAGCATTGTTTAAACCAGGAGTGGGCAATTATTTTGGCCCGAGGGCCGCATTGGGTTTAGAATATTGACCGAAGGGCCGGATGCCACAGACAACTTGCCCATGTCAATGATAAAACATAGTGTACGATGACGTAACTTGGCAGCAGTGATATTCCTGCACATTGTAATTTGGTTAATCTTAAATTTGCAAGACTCTTGTTTTAGGTAGCGTTTTAAGAATATTTAGTAACCGTTTGAATTTGGATTTAAAAGTTGTCTGTCTTGTAATGGCTCTGGGGGCCACATGAAATGGCTCAGGGGGCCGCATGTGGCCCCCGGGCCTGGGTTTGCCCACGTCTGGTTTATACCATGGTATATGGTTTCTGTCTAAGAGAGTTGGATATTACTTCTCAAACTATTGTTGTTATTGTTGTTAATGTTGTTGTTACATCTGGCAATAAACAACAGTAACTTTTGTCGACAAGCTTGAACAGGTCAGTGAAATATCTGTGAGGGTGAGCAAATCATGATGACAGTATAACACAATTGGGATGTCTTCATGGAGGCTTGCTTGCAGTCCTTGGCTGCTTGTTTTGTGAATTCCTTGTGTTTATATTTGTTGTGGTTGACGTTGACATTGATGTTGATGTTGACGTTGATGTGTTTGTTTGTTTACAGGCCTGTCGCCATGGCCACGTGCAGCACCTGGAGCACCTGCTGTTCTACGGAGCTGACATGAGTGCCCAGAACGCCTCGGGGAACACTGCCCTTCACATCTGCGCCCTCTACAACCAGGTACATGCACACGAGTGTGCGCGCGCGCGCACACACACACCCACACACACACACACACACACACACACACACACACACACACACACACACACACACACACACACACACATGCGTGCATGCACGCACACACACACACACACACACACACACACACACACACATAAACACACACGCACACACACACCCATGTTCAGTGTCCAGTATTTTATATAAGTTGCACTTACTTGTATTACTGCCCTGTGTGGGTGTGTGTGTGTGTGTGTGCGTGCGATCGTGCGTGGCATGTGTGGCTTGCGTGTGTGCATGTGAGCGTGCATCTGTGAGCGTGAGTGTGTGTTAAATATTATTGTGTAACATAGAATAGAGTGGAACATTATAGTATTATAATCTGATAGATGTAAACATAAACTTTACTGTTGTTTGCCATCACTGGATTATTTAGTGTCCATATTTTTCAGTTAATCCTTAATCTCCTTGTATGTGTGTGTGTGTGTTTGCATATGTGTGTGTGAGAGAGACAGAGACGGAGACAGGGAGACTCTGATATCGTTCCCACTCAGAACAATATAGAATAAGAGGATTATGTGATGTAAAAGCTGTCTGCGATTGACCTTTTATGATGGCCTGTGATTTTAAAGTAGCACCACACACACACACACACACACACACACACACACACACACACACACACACACACACACACACACACACACACACACACACACACACACACACACACACACACACACACACACACACACACACACACACACACACACACACACACACACACACACACACACACACACACACAAACATACAAGCGCACACACACACACACACACACACACGCATGTACACGCACACGCACATGCACACACACGCACACACACACTTGTGCCAGTGCCTTTTTTGTTGTAACAGTCTAAAGTGCTTACTTTCTTTGTGCACGAACTTTGGTCTGCCAAGGTTACCGAGGTAACAGATGCATATTCATCTGCCAGCGATCTCATTTCACCAAGCTGCATATTCATGACGATGATGATGCACAGTGCTGGACTGGGGAAGAAATAGGGCCCGGGCACTTTTGTCTTTAAACCCCCCCCCCAATAATTAGTGGCGCAGAACTGACTCATCGGTAGACCCCGCACCCTCGTGGGCCCCTATTTTCACTCCAGGGAGTGATGAATAGGTGAATCAGGGTGGGGTTATGCACTGGGGGAGATATAGGGCCCTGGCACTTTTGTCTTAAAGGGGCCTCACTTAGTGGCGCAGAACTGACTGATCTTTTTTACATCTCTGAAAATAGGGGCCCACGAGGGTG
>NC_085860.1:27640395-27642895 GCF_034702125.1 Engraulis encrasicolus
TAGGGCATTACACAGGGGCCAACGATTCGATTCTTTTCGATACCCCATGAAGAATGCCCCACGATACGATGCGATTGGCATAAATCGCCGGCCGATACTTCGATGCATCGTTACATTTCGATTTTATTTACACCCCTAATGACGGTGTAGATTTTGAGACAGGCACACCACAGGCACCAACTACATAATCCTACATTGTGCCCCTTTAAGCATGTTTAGTTTGTGTTCCAACATCGCACTGGGAATGAATAACAGATGGTGATAACACAGCAATTTCCACACTCACTATTGACACGAAACAACATTAGATGGTGTAAACTTGGGGATGGTATACCAACCACATTTTAAGGATGCTCTGCTACTGTGTGTTCTGTGCTCTGTATTGCAGATGATAAACTATTTGTTTATTCTTGTCTTGTCCAATTTCCTTTACATCTCTACATCTCTCCCTCTACTTTCTATCCATGACGCCTCTCTGCCGCCCACACATATTCTCTCTCTCTCTCTCTCTCTCTCTCTCTCTCTCTCTCTCTCTCTCTCTCTCTCTTTCTCAGGTGGCGATCATTGCTGGAAATTTTGATCTAGCGGAAATAATTAAGAATCACAAAGCATCAGATGTTGGTAAGTTGAGCTGAGAAAGATTATCCCCCCATTTCAGTAATCCTCGCCCTCTCCTCCCCATAATCCCTCACCCTCTCATATTCCCACTCGTCTAACCCCTTCTTGATACCATCCCCAAAGCTGCCAATATCTTACCTCTACATTCTCATGTCGTTTTGGGAGATCCTGTCTTAGTACCCTTTTGCCTCTTTCACTTTGTTGGGTTACCAAGGACATCTCTGTCAGGTAATAGAGTAGAGTAACGTTAGTGATCCCCAGTTTTGAATTAAGGTGTCAATACATGAATACACATAATAATGTCCACATAGACATTTTAAGACACACACATAATAACACACTTAAAGGGGTATGCCACTATTTTGGGGCTTAATACAGTTCAAATCGTTGGCTGGGGTTTGTAAAGGTGGTAAAGTGTCTTATTTTTCATGTTAAGCGTTGTCTTGCTTTAAGACAAGTTAAAAGAGGGAATATGTCGCTAAGCTAGTGAAAGTCAGTGGATCGGTGTAGCATTGTAGCATTTCTTGTAGTCTTTTATTGTAGTAATTCTTTAGCTTAGCGACATGCTCCCTCTTTTAACTTGTCTTAAAGCAAGACAACGGCTTACATGCAAAATAAGACACTTTACCACCTTTATAAACCCTGGCCAACGATTTTAACTGTATTAAGCCACAAAATAGTGGCATACCCCTTTAATAGTCAGGGAAACTTATAACTTGTGTTGAGAATTTTCATGGTAAGTGGTTTAGCTGGTGTGTGTGTGGACAGAGTGTTTGTGTCCCTTTACACCTGGGCTATTCAAATGGAGGCCCTGGGGCCAGATGCAGACCTTAGATGGCAAGGTTCTGGCCTTCCATAAGGTCAGAACAAAACGAAAACAAATATGTGTGTTATCTGTGGCGGTGCATTATTTGCAATCACTAATACTTCTGGTTGGGGATATCTACTATGCATTCACATGAGAGTGAAATCTTATCTAAAATTGCAAATATCTGTTCTGTCTGGAAAGCTATCCGCTTGTTTCGCACCCTAACCAGTCTGTGTTCAGCCCCTTCACTGGAGGGAATTTGAAAAACTGACCCTCGGTGACTGCCTTTTAATTTAATACCCCTGCTTTACACTCTAATGCGCTGATTTGTAGATTGTTGTTTAACCATCATTTGTTTTTTTAATAATCATTCTGACACTGATGCTAATATCAGGTCTCTGTCCAAATGTGGCACAGGCCTGTTGTTTTCTAGTTGTCTAACTGTATACGAGTCCACGCTTCTGTTCATCAGTCCAGCAACACATTGTTGTCTGCCCAACAACTTTGTAATGGGTTTACCTACAGTAGTTTGTGTGATGAAATGGTTGGCAGTAGACAGACCTGCTATTGCTAACTCATTTGCATTATGCTTCTCCTCATACTAGCTGTAAAGATAAACCCAGTCTCTCACTGCTTCTCATATCGTGCACTTGTGCACTTCGAGCACTATGTTTCAGTGCACTAGGCCTATGTTTTGGCCAAAAATGCAGTGCTTCAACAATGTATACTGCACACACTAAATGCCCACCATGTTGATAATAAAACGGAAGAAACAAGGCGTTCAGTTCAGTTCAGTTCAAATTTTTCTACTACACAATGCACTAAAGACCTCAGTGCAATGTGTGCACTATGCACTAACTGTCAGTATACTGTACACTGACACGAGTGCATGATATGAGACAAAGAAACTCTTCATATGTATGTTCATGGTAGCACTAAGGCTAACTCAATGGCTCTCTCTAACTCTCCTCATGTTAGCAGTACAGCTAACCGATTCTTTAGCCTATATTCCGGGGCGCAACCGCTATTCCGACATATTGCCATTCCGATATTTCGCCACTCAGAGATACCGAC
>NC_085860.1:27652895-27657895 GCF_034702125.1 Engraulis encrasicolus
AACTGCATTTATTTATTTATTTATTTGTTTTCATTTTCTGTACGACCTGTCTCCTATCTGCTCTTCTTTCCTCTTCTCCTCCCCCCTGTCTCTTTTTCCCCTCATCGTTACTTCCTCCTTCTGCCTTCTCCTTCACACCCCCTCTTACTTTTCTTTCCTGTCTCAACTCCACTTCTCTCTCCTCTCCTCCTCTACCATCTCATATTCTCCTTTCTTCTGCTCTTTTTTGCCTTATCTTCTCTCTGCCCTGAATGAAGTTAAGATAATCTTTGTCTCCTCTTCTCTATTCTTCTCCTCTCCTCTCCTCTCCTCTCCTCTCCTCTCCTCTCCTCTCCTCTTTTCTCATCCTCTCCTCTCTTCTCCTCTCCTCTCCTCTCCACCCTACTCCTCTCGCATCCTTTCTTCTCTTGCCCTTTCTTCTCCTCTCTTCTCCTCTCCTCTCCTCTCCTCTCCTCTCCTCTCCTCTCCTCTCCTATCATCTCCTTTCCTCTCCTCTCCTCTCCTCTCCTCTCCTATCATCTCCTTTCCTCTCCTTCTCCTCTCCTCTCCTTTCCTCTCCTTCTCCTCTCCTCTCCTCTCCTCCCCTCTCTCCTCCCCTCTCCCCTCCTCTCCCCATTTCCTACTATATTCTCTCCTTTTCACTAATGTTATCTCCTCCGGTCCTCCTCTCGTCCTTTTCCATTATCTCCTCTCCTCTTTACCTCCTCTGCCCTCTTCTCTTATTCTCCCCTTTTACTCCACACTCTCTTTACAGTCTTTTCCACTGCCCTGTGCTCCTAGATACTGTGTACGACTCTATTAATATCTACCTCTCTTTTCTCCTTTCCTCTGCTCTACTCGTCTTCTCCTCTCTTCTCGTCTCCTCCCTCCTTCTCTTGCCTCCTTTCTTCTCCTCTCCTCTCCTCTCCTCTACTCTCTCCTCCCCCTTCTTCTCTCCTCTCCCCTCCTCTCCTCTCTTCCCCTCCTCTCCTCTCTTCTCCTCTCCTCTCCATTCCTCTCTTCCCTCCTCATCTTCTCTCCTCTCCTCTCCTCTCCTCTCCTCTCCTCTCTTCTCCTTTACTCTTCTCTCCTTGCACCCCCTCTCCTCTCCTCTCCTTCTCTCCCCTCCTCTCCTCTCCTCTCCTCTCCTCTCCCCTCTCCTCTCTTCTCCTCTCATCTCCTTCTCTCTCCTCCTCTCCTCTCCTCCCTCCTCCCTCCTCTCTCTTCCTCTCCTCTCCTCTCCTCTGCTCTCTTCTCCTCTCTTCTCGTCTCCTCCATCCTTCTCTTGGCTCCTTTCTTCTCCTCTACTCTCCTCTCTCCTCCTCTCCTCTCCTTTCTTCTTCCCCTCTCCTCTCCTCCTCTCCTCTCCCTCTCCCTCTCCCCTCCTCTCCTCTTCTCTCCTCTCTCCTCCTCTCCTCTCCTCTCTTCCCCTCTCCTCTCCATCCCTCTCCTCTCTTCTTCTCTCCTCTCCTCCCCTCTCCTTCTCTCCCCTACTCTCCTCCCTCCTCCTCTCCTCTCTTCTCTTCTCCTCTCCTCTCCTCTCCTCTCCTCTCCTCTCCTCTCCTCTCCTCTTCTTCTCTCCTCTCCTCTCCTCTCCTCTTCTTCTCTCCTCACCTCTCCTCTCCTCTCCTTCTCTCCTCTCCTCTCCTCTCCTCTCCTTCTCTCTCCTCCTCTCCTCTCCTCCCTCCTCTCTCCTCCTCTACTCTCCTCTCCTCTCCTCTTCTCTCTCCTCTCCTCTCCTCTCCTTCTCTCCCCTCCCCTCCTCTCCTCTCCTCTCATCTCCTCTCCTCTTCTCTCCCCTCCCCTCCTCTCCTCTCCTCTTCTCTCCCATCTTCTCTCCTATCCTCTCCCCTCCTCTCTCCTCCTCTCCTCTCCCTTCTCCTATCCTCTCCCCTCCTCTCCTCTCTTCTCCTCTCCTCTCCTCTCTTCCCTTCTCCTCTCCATTCCTCTTCTCTCCTCTCCTTCCCTCTCCTCTCCTTCTCTCCCCTACTCTCCTCCCTCCTCCTCTCCTCTCCTCTCCTCTCCTCTCCTCTTCTCTCCCCTCATCTCCTCTCCTCTCTCCCCTACTCTCCTCCCTCCTCCTCTCCCCTCCTCTCCTCTCCTCTCATTCTCTCCCCTACTCTCCTCCCTCCTCCTCTCCTCTCCCCTCTCCTCTCCTCTCCTCTCCTCTCCCCTTATCTCCTCTCATCTCCTCTCTCCTCTCCTCTCTTCTCCTCTTCTCCCCCCTCGTCTCGTCTCGTCTCCTCTCCTCTTCCTTCCTCTCCTCTCTTCCCCTCCTCTCCTCTCCTCTCCTCTCCATTCCTCTCTTCCCTCCTCATCTCCTCTCCTCTCCTCTCGGCGGGTCCCTGGCCTCTCCTCTCCTTCTCTCCCCTCCTCTCCTTCTCTCCTCTCATCTCCTCTCCTCTCCCCTCCTCCCTCCTCTCCTCTCCTACTCTCCTCTCCTCCCCCCTCCTCCCTCCTCTCCCCTCCTCTCCTCTCCTCTCCTCTCCTCTTCTCCCCCCTCCTCCCTCCTCTCCTCTCCTCTCCTACCTTCCCCTCCCTCCTCTCCTCTCCTCTCCTCTCCTTCTCTCCTCTCCTCTCTCCTCCTCTCTTCTCCTCTTCTCTCCTCCCCCCTCCTCTCCTCTCGGCTGGTCCCTGGCCTGCCAATATGGGGCCAGCTGGCCTCTCCGTAGGGGCCACAGGTGACCACACCAACTGAGGCGCTGTGGCCATGGCAACCAGGGAAGTGTGAAATTAGTTCCCTAGCTCCCTGGTAACCCCCCCCTGCGGCTCCGCCCCCTCGCATCCTGTCCTGGGCCAGGGTCACGCTTGGCAGCTCATCTGGGCCAGCCCCCTGATTGCTGCTTAGCATAGCCACACCCACAATCAGCGTAACCCCACCTCTAATCAGCATAGAGCCGCCCCTGTTCCTCTGTTCTTCCTGTTGCTTAGTACAGCCAGAGAGAGTAGAGAGAGAGAGGTTGCATTGGCCCATTGTTTCCGGATTCTATTATTGCAAGGGGGAGGGGGGGGGGGATCCCCCTTTAGGCAGACCAATGCTAGGAGTATCATGACACGCCCCGGACCGGAACCTGGTCATATTAGGTGCCCATAGCAACCTATTACATTGGCATATCTCTATACTTAAAGAATCTCTGTTACAGCTCTACTCATCTCCAGCCTGATGCCCAGTGTTGCCAGGTTGGGCTGTTGAGGATGTCCGCCATAACCCCATCTCTAAACAGTTATTTTCCTCTTGCTTAGTGGCCTAGTAAACTAGCCTCACCCGCCAACGGCTAAAATTATTTTTGCCTGCGAGTGGGTCTAGCCTCGGACAATGCCCCATGCCCTGAAACTGGCAGACCAATCACAAAGCTGGAGATTTGTTTTGATTTGTTTTGAATCTTTGGATGCAAAGCGGACAGGGTTTTGAGGGAGTGACAACAAACGTTTGCCAATAGGCACAGTCACTTTTTGAAAAACAACAGGTTGTTCCCGTCAACAATCTTCCGATGTCTCATTGGAGCCAGACTAAACATTCACATTTAATCTCACATTTAGTCTGGCTTGCCAGGCTACTTGCTTAGCACAAGTCCATTACAGACTGTGAAAAGGCAGAGAGAAAGGCATCTGTCTCTCTCTCTCTCTCTCTCTCTCCCTCTCTCTCTCTCTCTCTCTCTCTCTCTCCCTCTCTCTCTCTCTCTCTCTGTTACCAGGCTGTTCCATCTTCCATCTTTTCTTGGGCTCCCTCTCTTTCTCTGCAGGCAGTTGTCTCTCGTCTCTCAGACTTTACATCAAAGAGTTACAAAATGGCAGCAGTGCAGTGAAAACTGCCCCACCCTCCCTGTCCGCTATTTTCTTTTTTACTCTCCCTCTCTCTATCAATCATTTTCTCATACTCCTTCTTCAGTTTTAGTGTTCCCCTGTACACATCTCTTACCCCTTTTGGCCGTACAACACTTTTTATTTTTTCGGTAACACTTGGATAAAAAACATTACAAAGACTAATGATGGATGAAACATTAACAAATGGAGGACAGGGAAATGCCCGCTATGTCAGATGGCCAGTCCAGCCCTGAGTGTCTCTCGCTCACTCACTCTGAAGAGCTCTTTTCCAAAATGAGATATATCCATTTTATAGAATGTTGGGAAATTGACATTTTTGTATTGGGCATTCCATTGAAATGTTTAAAAGTATGTTCTCAAAATATTTCAATGGTAAGAATTCACACATAGATGATAGGACATCTTAACAGTCAATTCCCATATTAAAATGCCAAAAGTCAAAAATGGTGGATATAGCGTTTTGGAAAACAGCTCTTCGCTTGTTCAACCCGTTCACCATGCTCCCCTAAGCTGTACTGTGCTGAGGGTTTTGGATTTGTTTCTGATTCTGCATCTAATACTGAGGGAGGGCAATGAGTTCATAGCAAAGCTAATGGCTGTAGGTAGGTGATTCAGCTGAATTGGCCTCACACATGCGAGTGTGTGTGTGTGTGTGTGTGTGTGTGTGTGTGTGTGTGTGTGTGTGTGTGTGTGTGTGTGTGTGTGTGTGTGTGTGTGTGTGTGTGTGTGTGTGTGTGGAAGCCACTTGTGGATTCACTACATGAGTCACTGCATGTAATTTATACACTGCTTGAGTATGCGTGCATGCGTGCGTGCGTGCGTGTGAGCATGTGTTGATGCATGTGCACTCACTCACTAGCTAGGCAAGAGTGGTTTACTGGCATGACCACAGGGGCATTGTACTGCCAAAGTGCTACACTCACTCAACTTACCCTCTTTGTCATTCTTTAACTGTGTCTATATCTTTCCATCTCTCCCTCTCTCCCTCCCTCTCTCTCTCTCTCTCTATGTCTCTCTCTCTCTCTCTCTCTCTCTCTCTCTCTCTCTCTCTCTCAGCGTAACCCTACTGAATGGCTTGGCTTGTCTGTCTGTCTGTGTGTGTGTGTCTGTTGTCTTGCTCGTTCTGAAATTATTCACTGCTCTTTAATTAGGTGAGTCACTGAGTCTGACTCAGCTCTTCAGAGGTGTTTCCTATA
>NC_085860.1:27660395-27662895 GCF_034702125.1 Engraulis encrasicolus
GCTTACTATAGCCTGTGTCCTATTTTTCGCACACTTGCAACGCATACAAGTAAGTTTGACCGCCAAATGTATTTACGACGAGGGCTCTCACAACCAGGGCAAAGCATCTCTTACTGTGGGCGCTCTCTGTCTGGGCTCGTGTTGTTGCTAATGTAGGGGTAGTCGCGTGAGAATCGGAATTCTCACACGGTACGCACCACGTAATGTAGGTACAGTCGCGTAAGAATCGGTCGCACTGGTAATGTAATTGAAGTTACGTTAATGTATGGGAAGCTGCGTGTGGATTTACTCCTCATGCGGCTATACCAGGAATTGAAGGTAAAATCTCGTTTGGGAATTTAATTAATTATGAATTAATTAATATTAATAAACAAATTAATTAAAATGTAATTTAAGGACCGTCTCATAAAATCCTTGGATTATCAATCACAATATTCAACAATAAATTGCTAAACACAGAATTAATAATAAGTTTTGTACTGGGGTTACTCAGCGGGGCACAGTGAACGATGAGAGTATGAGACGCATTCTCTGTGATCAGCTGGGTCACACAAGCACAAAGGTTGATCTGAAGGCAAAGTTCTAATAATAGGTTGGTTGGGTGTACAAAGTAACAAGGACAACAAAATGCAATCAAATGATTTACTTTTATTAACTACTAGGTAATCTAATAAAATGCATTACATTCAAAGTCGGTTAGATGGAATAATAACAAAAATAAGGCACAATAATATAAAACAAGAAAGAAATAAAAGAGGGGAAAAGAAAGAAGAGGGGAACAGGCTTTCAGCCTGTGTGTGTGTGTGTGTGTGTGTGTGTAGCAGGGGTCTGGTTGCTATAGGCTACCACGTGTGTGTGGTTGGCTAAGCTAGCATTAGCTACAGAAAGCATAGACAATGGAAAGGCTACTGATAAGTAGCTGCTTAGCAAAGGCCTAATGTCGACTAGGTAGGGCCCAAAGGGTCCACAACAATGTCTGGGTTTCTGTAATAAATGCACACAATTCCTTGTGGAATGGAGAGGGAAATGAAAGGGGATGAGAGAGTAGTAGTCAGTGGGAGGAACTCGCACTGATTACTGTGTGGGTGTCTGTTGCTGGGCAACAATGGCGTCCTCTCGACTAGGTTAACGTTAGCATCAGAACCGTGAACAATAGGGATAGCTAGCAGCTATGTAGCAAGTAAACCGTGTGGTTTCAGACGCTTCAAGTCCCTTAGTGGACGCGCGAATGTATCAAAGGGTTCTGGAATTAACGATAACAAGTCCGAGTAGAACAGGGAGAGAAAGAAAACGAAATAAAAGAAATAACAAGTAGGAGACGTTGCCGTCTACGCAGCCATTACGAGTTGTAAAACTACAGGAAGTGGGGTTTCAGCGTGCTTGTGTAGGCGCTGCAAGCCCAACTTGGCTAATGGCTAACTTGCAGAGCGCTCCGAGCAGAGTTGACTATTCAGAGAATGGTTTACTACAGATTATGCACTCACAGTGTATAAAGGAGTACCGAAATGCTCGGAGGGTTCTGAGAATCAAGTATTTCGAAAGGGAGAGAGTGGAAGAACGAGAGAGAGGGAGAGAGATACAGAGAGAAGGGAAAGATAGATGGAACTCTAGTGGCTATGCGTGTCTGTGTAAACAAATGGTTAGCGTTGCGTTGCTAACCTAGGGCTTTGTTATGGCCCGTTACAACAAAAGGCGCAGCTCGTGTATTTCAGGACTAGTCGGCGAAACGGCCGCGCTATGACGGTCCTCGGAGAGTTCAGAATATTGATGGTTAAATCAATACTTGAACTATTCCGTGCGAACGCCACAAGCGGGGTCGCTAGGCTTAGTAGCCAGTAATACAGAATGGGTTAGCAGAGGGGAACCTAAGCTAAGAGGAAGGATAGACAAAGAAGCAGGAGAAATGCAAATAAACATGTGCACATGAAAAATAACTCAAGTCATAGTTCAAAACACATCTATCTCAGTACATAAGCTATGCCCAGTGCCTACTGTGTGAGATGAAGAGGAGGGTCCAGTTCCAAAAGGCTCGGTACGTCCGTCTGGAAATGGGGATTGCAGTCCACGTTTCTCTCGTCCTCGAGAGTTTGGGGCTGCAAAAGTCTTTGTTGTTGCGGCTTCGAGATTCTTCGGTTGAATCCCAAATGCGAGAAGTTTGTTCCACGGAGGCGTGCGTGGATATTTTCTCGCAGTGAACTCGCCTTTAGTTCACAGTGTCCGGATGAAAGTCTGAAGATATGACCAGGCAAGACCTTAGACTTGAAGTGAGGAATTCTTTGCAAAGGAGTTTTAAGATGAACTAAGCAGTCTATGTTGATATTCGGCCAGATATCAACAATACTTGTCCAAAGTTGTTGCGCAAGTTACTCTATGCGTCTCGCCCGACCAGCAGCCAAAACTAGAGTGACGAACAATGGTCCCTGGGGAACACTTCACGTGTGGCCAGGTGATTGTGAATGGGGCTTTAGTCACAGCGCCTCCTAAAGGAGGAGGACTGAGA
>NC_085860.1:27680395-27682895 GCF_034702125.1 Engraulis encrasicolus
GAAGAACTTCTTAGTCGTGATAGCCAAGCTGGTGGTGGGGTAGGAGCAGTTAAAGTGAAAGTTTTCAACTTGTTTTTGGTCATATTACCTTGAACTCATGGGAACTTATGGGTCATGGTGGAATTCTGAAAGTATTACAGTTGATGAAATAGTCCATTCCAGAAAAAAATGAATTGTGGGGGGCTTTAGCGACAGCAGAATTAATGGTTTTCAACTTTGGATGTGCTGATAATTCATGTACAATGTCCAAAATCCCAGAATTGAGGCTTTACGTAGTATGTCCACAGGACAACTTCCAGGCGGCAGCATTAAAGCGATAGATAGATAGATGCAGCGAGAGGGACTCGGTGTGGTGAGAAACCTGTGTGGGAGTGTAGGAGTGTGTCTGTCTGTATGTGTGTGTGGTGAGAAACTCATTAGTATTATAGTTCTACAGAGAATCCTCCCGGACTAATCTGTCTGGATCTGCCCTTGTGCCTACACACACACAGGAGCGCACGCACGCACGCACACGCGCACACACACACACACACACACACACACACACACACACACACACACACACACACACACACACACACACACACACACACACACACACACACACACACACACACACACACACAGGCCAGGCCAGACTACACAATTCATGTACTAAACCTTAACCCATTAAGTCCTGAATGTATATCTGAGTACGAATGGCACGAATAAACCAGATGTGACTTGAGCAATTCCCGCAACGGAAGTAATTCACTTTGTATTGAGTCGCTGACTACAGAAAAGACAAAAGCGATTTGTGCGACTAGAGGCGATTTGAGCGACTTGAGGGACAGTTTCTACTTGGACTTCAGCGAATGACTCGGCTTGCCGATAGCCACCACAGCCAATTGGAATGTTGTAATGCTTGCATTCTGCTTTTAAGGGTCATGCTCTGATGCTTCTAAGGGGTCAAACATACCAAAGCCGAACGGAACGGTCGCGGGACGAACGCGGTCTTTCTGCTTAGTTTCGGCCGGTGTGTTTTTCTCTGCCTTTCACACTGACAGCGTCGGCGTGCGCGGCCAGTCCTGTTCAAAAACTCCCCACAGCCAAAGCTAGCGTGCTACTTTGCCATTCATTTGAATGAGACACCTCCGGTCGCCGGCGTGAAAAATACGCTCGAGTTCTATTTTCCAAATGCAGCGCGGCGCGGAGCTGGCTCCTGCGCCGCTGACGCCCGAGTACCGCCGGTTGGTGTGTAAGGACAGATATGTTTTTCAATGTATTTTCAGCGACGCCCTAGTGTGTAAGACCCCTAACGCTCGTATCCCTCTTGCTACACAGTCCAGCGATTCTCGGAGGCCTAATCTTGTCGCCTCCATTGTATTCGACCAGTAACACTCTATGTCGGCCAGTTCGTATGTCCATCTGTCGACTGGAAATTATTTCATTTTTGTTTTTTGAGTGTTTGCATGTGAGTTAGGTCTGTGGGAGTACATATGTCTGAGACTTCCCTTGTGGATCAAGATTCCCAAAGAGAGTAAGATCATTCAAGCCTGTGCATTTCCTGGATCTATGTGATGTCATGTGAAGGTGTGTTTTTCTCTGCCTTTCACACTGACAGCGTCGGCGTGCGCGGCCAGTTCTGTTCAAAAACTCCCCACAGCCAAAGCTAGCGTGCTACTTTGCCATTCATTTGAATGAGACACCTCCGGTCGCCGGCGTGAAAAATACGCTCGAGTTCTATTTTCCAAATGCAGCGCGGCGCGGAGCTGGCTCCTGCGCCGCTGACGCCCGAGTACCGCCGGTTGGTGTGTAAGGACAGATATGTTTTTCAATGTATTTTCAGCGACGCCGGTAAAAATCTTGGCCGTTCCGCGACGCTTTACCGCCCTAGTGTGTAAGACCCCTAACGCTCGTATCCCTCTTGCTACACAGTCAAGCGATTCTCGGAGGCCTAATCTTGTCGCCTCCATTGTATTCGACCAGTAACACTCTATGTCGGCCAGTTCGTATGTCCATCTGCCGACTGGAAATTATTTCATTTTTGTTTTTTGAGTGTTTGCATGTGAGTTAGGTCTCTGGGAGTACATATGTCTGAGACTTCCCTTGTGGATCAAGATTCACCCAAAGAGAGTAAGATAATTCAAGCCTGTGCATTTCCTGGATCTATGTGATGTCATGTGAATGCCCCTTTAGGAGGTCTGTGGTGAGGAGACCTTTGGAGGCTTTAGGTCAAGAATAAATGGCCTTCCCTTGGCACGGTAGATGGTGGTAGCACACATCTTACGTAAGCCGTCACCAAATGCCACAGAAAAAGAAGAAGAACGAAGGGACAGCATCCCCCTTAGCGGACCGAACTTGAGCACACTCTTTTGTAATGGGTGGGCAGAGTTTGAATCATTTTACTCTACTAAGAAAATCTTAGACAGTATTGGCTCATCAGGAAGACAGATCTGATTGGCTGAGAAGTTTGTGTCCATTGTGACATCATCTTTGGCATTTGGGAAGCTCCCATCAG
>NC_085860.1:27685395-27692895 GCF_034702125.1 Engraulis encrasicolus
CCTGGCACACACACACACACACACACACACACACACACACACACACACACACACACACACACACACACACACACACACACACACACACACACACACACACACACACACACACACACACACACACACACACACACACACACACACACACAGAGGCTCGTAGCCAACCTGGCAGCACTGGTGAACAACAAGAGAACACACACACACACATGCCAGAGCAGTAGTGTGTGCCAGCTCTGCCCAGAAGCCCTTCCCTGTGAGTGTGTGTGTGTGAACCTAGCTGCAGTAAGCTAAACAGAAGAATGATCCATCATGACCACTGAAAACTACCACTGCGTGTGTTCTGCATGCATGCAAGGCAAGGCAAGGTCATTTTATTTGTATAGTGCATTTCATACACAAATGTGATGTGCTTTACAATAAGATCAAGATGAAATAAAATAAAATAAAGAACGAGTAAAAGATAAAAGCAAGAAATAAGGAGAAAAGACATATAAAAATATAGAAATATAAAAAACAAGACTCAAAAATCTGGATTTCTAATAGAAGGCATCTGAGAAGAGCAAGCATTGTCTTGAGTCTGGTCTTAAATCTATGGTAACACTTTAGGGATATATCTATTAGCACTAATACATACAATATTAATGCCTGTGTAAGTAACGTGTAAGGCATGTACTAAGCAAAATCAGACAGTTGTTAAGCATGTATTCACAAATGTCTTGTTCATGCCCAATTAGGGATTTATTACTAATATGACCTTAGTAAGGGCCAGTAAGACTATATTTCTATTTATTGGTAAGTAGTAAGTTGCAGAATACAATGTGTATAAGCTCCCGACACACTGTGTGAACAAAACCTGAACAGTGTGAAAACAGAGGTGGAATAAGGGTCCCTATTCTAAAGTGATGCATTGCTCAGCCCAGATGGCTTAGGGCCCCTGCACTATTAAGGTCCCCCTCATTACCTAGGGCTTCCACACCACCCAGGCCTGCACTACCTAGCTACCTCACTTTAGAATAGGGACCCTTATTCCACATCTGTTTTTCACACTGTTCAGGCCAGGGTTTGTTCACACAGTGTACCAGGAGCTTATACACATTGTATTCTGGCCCTTACTGCTCATAAATAGAAATCTAGGTCTACTAGGTCCTTACTAAGGTTATATTGGTAATAAATCCCTTATTGTGCATGAACAAGACATTTGCGAATAAATGTCTAACAACTGTCTGATTTTGCTTAGTATATGCCTTACAACTTACTTACCCATGCCATACGTACACAGGCATTAATATTGTATGTATTAGTGCTAATAGATGTATCCCTAAAATAAAGTGTTACCAAATCGATCAACAGTAGGGGCATTTTTTACTTGCGTGTGTGCGTGCATGCACATGTACACGTGTGTGTGTTTATATATGTGTGTGTTATACGTGTGTGTGTTTATATATGAGTGTTGATCCAAAATGTAGAGACAGGAAGCATCATGTCCATGTTGAGAAGCCCAAATGACACCTGACTGTTTTTCATAAAGATGCCTGCATGGTCCTTGGTTGCTGTCCATATCCACTGCCTACTGTGTGTCTGTATCTGTGTGTGTATGTGTGTGTGTGTGTGTGTGTGTGTGTGTGTGTGTGTGTGTGTGTGTGTGTGTGTGTGTGTGTGTGTGTGTGTGTGTGTGTGTGTGTGTGTGTGTGTGTGTGTGTGTCTGTGTGTCTGTGTGTCTGTGTGCCTGTGCGTATGTGCGTATGTGTGTCAGTTTCTGTGCGTGCATGTGTGTGTTTGCAAACGTCCTTGTTTGACAGATTTTAATCACCCCGTGTTCCATCTACAGTTAATCTGTTCCATCTGTGGTCTTCCTCTCCGTGTGCCGTTGCCTTCCTCTCCATTCTCTACTCTTTCCCGCTCTCCCATCATTCCTTCCACTCTTATCAGTCGTTGTCATTCCAGTACTCCAGTCTTTCTTGTTACACATTATTTCCTCTTATTCCTGTTGTGTAATGTCAATTAACTGTTTTTCATCTCTTGTTACTCCTTTTTTCAGGAGTTGTCCATCCTTTGTTCCCACTTGTTTGTCTTGCTTGTCTCCTTCTTCATCTTTCTGTTCCTCATATACTCTACCTCTTGTCTTATTAAAAACAAGCTGTGGCCTAGTGGTTATGGAGTCTTTCAATCTGGAGATTGTAGGTTCGAAACCCACTTGACCTCTCCCTACACCTCCATCCATATCTGAAGGGCCCTTGAGCAAGGCACCCAACCCCACATTGCTCCAGGGACTGTAACCAATAGACTGAAAAATGAGAACTGTCTTTTTGGATAAAAGCATCAGTGTAATGTAATGTAATGTAATATTGATAATCTAATAGCCTATATACTGTAGGCCTAGTAATATTTGTGCCATTTTTAAACGTACAATTGATAGAAGGACGACAACTGAGAAAGCGCAGGCTTGCTTGTACTGCTTGGCTGACAGGCATTCCTGTAAGCATACAGTTAAGGCAGAGAGAGTAGAGAGAGAGAGGTTCCATTGGTCCATTGTTTCCGGGTTCTGTTATTGCAAGGGGGAGTGGGGGGAAATCCCCCTTTAGGCAGACCTAGGCAGACCTAAGGACTGTTCTATTCAATGCTAGGAGTATTATGACACGCCCCTTTAGGCAGACCGGAACCTGGTCATATTAGGTGCCCATAGCAACCTATTACATTGGCATATCTCTATATACTTAAAGGATGACGCAGGAAGAGCAGACAGTTTAGGGCTAGTCAGCTAGCACGCTAACAGTATTCGGATGAGGACATGTTTGTAGATTTTTTCCTTCACATTCCATTGGTGTGTATTGTTCATTTAAGCATGTTACACTTCCAAAGTGGCAATAATATTTCAAATCCAGTCTTCCCTCTTTCACCCTTGCTCCTCAATCATGTCTATATTCCACATTATTAGGGATGCACCGATACCAATACTGGTATCACTATCGGCCCGATAGTTACTCATTATACTCATAACTGCACTCGTCAAACACTTGTCGATACCAGGCACGGATACTTCTATTACACAAAAGAACTCACCTTCTGTTGACTCGAAAGCAGCATGGGAAAAAAGCTCCGCCTTAAACGTTTACTAACATTTAAATTTACATGGGGGGGGGAAAAGAAGGCTATGCATTTATTTTCTGTTTCTTTTATGTTGTGGGTCAAAGTATTGTTGTCAGTACACGGTATCGGCAAGTACAGAAATTAATGTAGATGTACAGTACACATACTCATATCGGTTATAAAAGATGGTATTGTGCGTCCCTACACATTATTCCTTTCCTTATCTCCACTGTTCATCCCTTCTTCCTTGTTATACATCCCTTTTCTCCTTTGGTCATCCCTCATCTCCGTTATTTTTTCTCTTTGTTTTTATGTTATTGATTGTCCACTCTTCTTCTTTCTCTGTTTATTTTTGTGTTTTTTTGTGCATTTACTCTCACAGACGAGAACGAATATGAGGAACTCAATCTAGGTAACTGTGTGTGTGCGTGTGCGTGTGCGTGTGCGTGTGCGTGTGCCTGCGAGTGCGAGTGTGTGTTTTTGCGTGCGTGTGTGTGTCTGTGCCTGTGTGTGCTTGTGCTTGTGTTTTGTAATTGTCGATGTCTGTATGTCTGTGTCTGTGTCTGTCTGTGTCTGTGTGTGTTTGTGTTTTGTAATTGTCGATGATAATTCTACTGCAGTGCTGAAGCTGGTGCTGCAAACACCAACAAACCACTGTGTTTGTGTGTGTGTGTGTGTGCATGCGTGCGTGCGTGCGTGTGCTGTGTTGGAGTGTGTGCGAATGTGTGTGTATGTGTGTGTAGTGTGTGCATTGTGTTTGTGGGCCAATTAGTTTGTGTTTAGGACACACTTGTGTGTTGTCTCCAGCTGGCAGCTCCTAAATGGTGGAGAGGAAAGGAGAGATGGAGGGATAACCAGCAACGGAGAGAGAGAGAGAGAGAGAGAGAGAGAGAGAGAGAGAGAGAGAGAGAGAGAGAGAGAGAGAGAGAGAGAGAGAGAGAGAGAGAAAGAGAGAAAGAAAAAGCTAGTGAGATCAGGGTATCAAGAAAGAAATGGAGAGATGGGGAGATCAAATCTGAAAAAAGAAGGGGAATGGGACATAATTGGAGAGTAGAAGAGAGAGAGATGATGAGGAGAAGAGGCAAGAGAGAGGGGAGGAAAGAGAGAAAAAGAGCTAGAAGAGGAGTCAAGTCATTGGGTGAGCAGCGTATGACACCAGGGCAGTGCAGCGTGGTCTTCTGCAGTATAGCATTGGATTCTCCACAGTAGCACAGACTTCGGTACAGTTTAGGACTGAATGTTCCTGAATGAAGTATACCAGTATTCAGCATACAATTGAATGCACCACGCTCACTATGTAGCATAGGACCCACAATACAGCATAGTGCATCAGTGATGCCTCTCAGTATAGAAACTACACTATAGAGCAGGGGTTCCCAACCTTTTCCAACTTGGGGCCCACTCGAAATTGTCACTAATGTTCGGGGCAAACCTCTGACCCGATTACGAATAAAACTCACATAAATCAGCAGCAACATACAGCAAAATGTGATTATAATTTTTAGAATATTATTTCAAGGCCCACTTGGTATACCTTCAGGGCCCACCAGTGGCCCATAGGTTGAAAATCACTGCTATAGAGTTTTATGCAATATGCCTCTTAGTATAGCAGCTAAACCGTACATACACATAAAAAAGGGGTGTCAGTATTTCAGAGTAAAGTTATATAGATCCAGATAGAATATTTACAACACTGTGGAGAATTAAATTACAGTGGGGTCAAAAGTCAGTGTGTAAAATTCTGCAGGTGACCAGTGAAGTTTCAAGTATATGAATATTTACACAATATTGAGTAGAATTATCTCTATTGAGCAAAATGAGTACTATTTTTGAGTGTGAACAAAAACAGTTAATTTAAAAATGAAAACATATGAACACTGGTATTTTTACTGTGTGCCTAGGAGACAACACACAAGTCATAACAAATAAGGAAGTCCTTGTAAACTGATGTGGTGACGTACGAATGTGTGTGTGTCTTAGCTGATCTGACAAATATCTACGTGTCATGTGCTGTATGTGTCTCTGTGCCTGTGTGGTAGATGTGTGTTTGTTTATTGCGCAGTGTATTGCTCACGGATGAACTGGGGCAGAAAAAGGGCCTGAGCACTATTGGCTTAAAGGGGGCCCTCATAATTAGCAGCGCAGAACTGATTCACAGGTGGGCCCCGCACCCTTGTGGGCCCCTATTTTCAAAAATGTAAAAAAGGAAAAACCACACATTTCTGAAAATAGGGGCCCACAAGGGTGCGGAGCCCACTGGGAAATGCCAGCTATGCCAGATGGCCAGTCCAGCCCTGGTGTTGCTGGATGTGTGTCTGGGTGTATGTACCGGTAAACATGTTAACCTGGCACTAATGGAATAATAGAGTAAAAGCCTTATTGACTAACTCTGGCTTCTCACTCTGAATCAGTAAGATGTAACAATGTGAAATCTCTGAGTTTTGGAGGTGGTGTGGTAGAGCACCCTAAGGCACCTGACCATCTCTGGTATCATCTATCTACATGCCTAAGGCGTCCCATCTCTAGCTCTTTCCTGTCATCTCCAAAATTGTCCTGTCAAATAAATAGCAACATCCAAAAATACTTTTTAAAAAATCGCCTGAAGTTCAGGATGGCATGTCTTAATGGGGCAATGAACGTCAGATTCACACGGTCAACTGACTATTCTGCCATACAAAGACAAAGTGCAGTAACTATGCTAACATTGAAGCTATAAAAGGCCTTCAACGTATTGTTGGAAAATCTAGTTGTTGCAAGTCTTACAAAGCAGTATCTTTAAAATTGGACATGTTTGGAGCACAAGGCTGTGCCCCAAGATAATTGAGGTGTAATAAAGACCAGTTTCAGTCTAAACTCAGTTTTGACTGAATATGAAGTTACTGCATTTTGCCTTTGTAGGGCAGTGTTGGTCAAAAGGGTAAGCCAGGTGCGAGCCACTATACTTCTTTTTGAAGCTCAAATACTCTTCGCATGTCATCCAAAACACTTCTTTGTGCCAACCTCAAGTCTGATGGCTTTGCAACTCAGCTCTTTTCACTGCCACGATCTGAATGAAAGAAAGAGACTCTTCACAGCCTCTCAACAGGGCATTGAATCTTAAAGTCAAGCCCATTTACCATTCAGACATGCTGCTGTGCTAATTCAAGGGGTTGATGTCTATCACGCGGTGAGTGATTACTAGCGGTGAGTGATTGCTAGCGGTAAAAGAGATATTACGGCTAATGGAATACCTGCGGTCCAATCAAAGAGCAGGAACTCCCCGAGGAAGATGTGATTGTCTGCCGTGGTGGAGAACCCCACCAGTCTAACAGACACTAACTCTTCACCCATTTCCTTCTGTCTCTGTCTCTGTCTCTGTCTCTGTCTCTGTCTCTCTCTCTCTCTCTCTCTCTCTCTCTCTCTCTCTCTCTCTCTCTCTCTCTCTCTCTCTCTCTCTCTCTCTCTCTCTCTCTCTCTCTCTCCCTCTCTCTCTCTCTTTCTTTCTTTCTTACCCCTTTACATCTCCTTCCATCTGTATGTCTATTTTTGCATTTCTTCATTTCTGTCCCCCTNTTACACCTCTTCAACCCCTGCCTCACCTTCTCCCTCTCTTTTCCCCATACTAACATGTCTCCATGCATTCCTAGCTTGGACTTCTAATGGGTCTGAGCCGGCACACCTGAAGGAATATTATGAGGATGAGGATGGTGATGAGGATGAAGATTATGATGATAATGTTTTTGATGAGGGGCGGAGGAGTGCTGATGAAGGTAAATAACCATGTGACCCGTGTCTGACCCCCGTGTGACCCCTGTGTGACACTTGACCCTTGACCTTGTAATGTCTTGTTTCCAAGCTGCTGCCTTGAGTAGGTGTGTAGGCCTAGAGGGCAGTAGAGAGGCCCTAGGTGTGTGTGTGTGTGTGTGTGTGTGTGTGTGTGTGTGTGTGTGTGTGTGTGTGTGTGTGTGTGTGTGTGCGTGTGTGCGTGCGTGCGTGCGTGCGTGCGTGCGTGCGTGCGTGCGTGCGTGCGTGTGTGCGTGTGTGCGTGTGTGTGTGTGTGTGTGTGTGTGCTTGTGTGTGTGTGTGTGTGTGTGTGTGAGTGTGTGTGGCATTAGACACAGAAACATTTGCAATGTTAGTTCAACACTTAGAAAGTAACAATTTAACACGTTTGATACCTAGCCTACATCGCTTAAGATGGTAATACAAATACTGATATGATAAGATGTTGTTTGGACTGTTTATTACTACTGCAAATTCTTCAGGAGAACTTCAATTTAAAAAAAAAAAAAATATTCTATCAGAAAATTAACCCCTTAGCGCAGAGCCTATGTTATAACCTTACTGTCACCAAAATTGTAATGGCCATGTCTTAATCCGTTAATTACGGCTCTCAGTAATGTCATAGCAATGTTGTTATAACGTAGTTGAGTG
>NC_085860.1:27740395-27742895 GCF_034702125.1 Engraulis encrasicolus
GAAAATGGTGAATAATCAGACTATCAGAACCAAGAACATCCTGTTATGGTAATGCAGTCTCAGGGAAACAAGAAGCATTTGTAACCATCTCAACGACAGACGCTACAGGCTTCATTATTCACAGTGCTTGTGACAAATGAAATATGAAAGTGAGGAAGGCAATGCTTTCTCCTGTTATTTAAAATGGTTTCCATGAAAATGCATCTCAGTATTTCTCCCTCCCACACATTCACAACCTTGTGCTGACCCCATGTAAATGTGTGTGTGTGCGCGTGTCCATGTCCGTGTCCGTGTCCGTGTCCACGTGTGTGCGTGCATGTTTGTGTGAGTGTGTGTGTGTGTTGGTGCCTCATTGTGTGTTTTGCACATGTGTTGTCCTGTACTGTATGTGCAAAGGCATTCTGACTACAACCTGTAGTAAGACTGACACCAGAAGGGCAGGGATGCAACACAAATAAAGACAGAGGAAGAGAGGAAGAGATGGAAGGAAACATATATATATATACGTAGAGAGAGAGAGAGAGAGAGAGAGGGAGAGAGAGAGAGAGAGAGAGAGAGAGAGAGAGAGAGAGAGAGAGAGAGAGAGAGAGAGAGAGAGAGAGAGAGAGAGAGAGAGAGAGAGAGATAAAGATACAGGGAGAGGGGGGGAGAGAAAGAAAGCGAGAGAGAGAAACACAAAAAGAGAGAGAGAGAGAGAGAGAAAGCGAGAGAGAGAGAGAGCAAACAGATGGAGGGAGAGAGGGAGATGGTGAGAGAGACAAAGGAAGGAGGCAGCTGAGGGCGAGAGTAAGAGTAAGAGCAAGCAACTGCCTTGTGAGCAGGCTGTGGAGGTGGAATTTTAATAGTATCTGCACTGTCAACTTCGGTTTGGAGAAGTGAGGAGAAAGGAAGTGAGATTTCTCACTCTCTATTTTTCCTTCTCTGTCATTCTCTCCTTTTTTTACAGAATTCACACTGCTTCACTGTCTTTTAAACACATCTACATTCTATCTGCAAGGTGGCTGAGGGAAGGGCTGTGAGAGTAAGAGACTGAGCGAGAGAGAAAGAGAGAGAGAGAGAGAGAGAGAGATGGAGAGAGATGGAGAGAGAGAGAGAGAGAGAGAGAGAGAGAGAGAGAGAGAGAGAGAGAGAGAGAGAGAGGGAGAGAGAGGGAGAGAGATGGAGAGAGAGAGAGGGAGAGAGATGGAGAGAGAGAGAGGGAGAGAGATGGAGAGAGAGAGAGAGAGAGAGATGGAGAGAGAGAGAGAGATGTGAGAGTGTGTGCATTTCTTCTTTCTCAGAACTTGTTGAGGAGAGGGCTGTATCTGACCTAGATCCTGCAGCACACACACACACACATACACACACATGCGCGCACACACACATATTCTAATATCCGACACAGTGTAGCTGTCAGTGTCTGTGTGTGTGTATGCTTGTGTGTATTCATGGATGTGTGTATGTATGCCTCTGGGTGTGTATGTGTGTACACTTGTGTGAGCATGTGTATTCATATGTGTATATGTGTGTGTGTGGCAGCAGTGTGAGCGCGTGTGCGTGCGTGCATGCGTACATACGTGCGCGCGTGTGTGTATGCGCGCATGTGTGTGTGTGTGTGTGTGTGTGTGTGTGTGTGTGTGTGTGTGTGTGTGTGTGTGTGTGTGTGTGTGTGTGTGTGTGTGTGTGTGTGTGCGTGCGCGCGCACGCGTGTGTGTGTGTGTGTGAGAGAGAGTAAGTGTCTGGGATGAGCAGCAGAGACTGTGTGAGAGACGCAGAGGGTAAGCAGAGCAGAGCAGAGCAGGAGCAGGAGAGGACAGACAGCAGAAGATGCTTTCACTGCTACCAGACCTCAGAGAGATGCCATTGTGTGTGTGTGTGTGTCTGTGTCTGTGTCTGTGTGTCCGTGTGAGTGTGTTTTTAAATAACCTCAGTGTATAGTGTGTACTACTGGTAGCGATGAGGTTTGTGTAGTGTGTGTGTGTGTGTGTGTGTGTGTGTGTGTGTGTGTGTGTGTGTGTGTGTGTGTGTGTGTGTGTGTGTGTGTGTGTGTGTGTGTGTGTGTGTGTGTGTGGAGACTGCTGCAGCGTTGGGTTAAGGGGAGAGGCGTCTGAGATTCTCTGTCAGGATCTGAAAAGCTGCTGCTAGCGCGGTGAGCTGCATTGCTTTCTTATTTTCCTTCTTTCACCTCTTTCTGTCTATTTCTATCTTTCTTTCTCTCTTTCTGTCTCATCTCTCTGTTGCTTCATCTCCTTCTTTTTCTGCCCTTTGCTTCCACTCGTTTTTTATGCCTCCGTTTTTGTGTCTTTCTTTGTGTCTGTTTCTGTTTCTCTCTGACACACATTCTCTTTCTCTCCATCTCCCCATCTCTCCATTTTGCCATCTCTCTCTCTCTCTCTCTCTCTCTCTCTCTCTCTCTCTCTCTCTCTCTCTCTCTCACACTCTCTCTCTCAATCTTTCTCACACTTTTCAACTTTTCTTCCTCTCAATCTACCTGTCTGTCTGTCTACATCTGTTGCTTTCG
>NC_085860.1:27747895-27762895 GCF_034702125.1 Engraulis encrasicolus
TTTTAAATGTTATGCCCAGATATTCTTTTAACTTGTTGGATATCCTGATATTATGTTTCACTAATGTAAGGAGTAAAACTCAGAAACTTCCCGGGTGCTAGCTACATTTAGACTGGGTAAACTCGTGACTTTAATGCCTTCCGAAACGGGCTATTCCAGTGTCTATTTTAGACTATAGCCTAGCCTTGTGCAAAACTTTTTATTTAACATTGCGAATGGGCAGGATGATTTGCTTAGACACGCACGTGCTTCAGAGCAGCTAGAACTGTGCAAGGTGACTGCTGCAGTTTTCAGCTCAGTCCTCCTGGATAATAAACACAAAATAATGCCGACGAGAAAGTAACGCCGTTATCTTTTGATGAATTCACTTTGGGTGCCCGGTTGAGACAGTTTAATTTTTACACCCAAATCAATTGGTTTTTAAGTTATAATTGCATTGTGTATTTTTTTTATTATTATTTTGATGTCACAGGGTCTATTCTTTTGATTGGGAGATCAAGGAACTTTCTGGTGTCGCCGAAACGGCGATGTGCGGTGGGCTCTTTACGCACGGCACCTATGTCCCTCCTTCAGTCAGACTCAAATCGGACCGAAATCAAGTAGCTGAGGTTAAACTGTCGTAAATACACGACCGAACGCGAGTAGCTGAGGTAAAATAGACGTAAATACTCGGGCGGATATCCGGGCACTCACATCCGGCAGCCTACTTACATTGGGTTGCTACAAGACTCACTCGAGAGACAGAGGGGGCAAGCGCAAACAGTAGTGCTGCTCTGCTGGATGGAGATTATTATGTTCTCATTAAACCACTCATTGCATGATGCAGGAGTTTCAGAGGGTGTTTTGGAACTATGTGATTTAATCAGCAACCGTTTGTGATTATGGAAAGCCTAATAGTTATGAGGTTACTATTTGGAATTAGAGAGAAAAAGAGCTTCGTTTTTGATCAGAGAAATCGCTAGTTAGCATGCTAACATTAGCCAAGTATGCCAAGCAATGAAATCCAGTGAAGTAGCTGTTAGTAGCCTACTCACTACTCACTACTCACTAACACCCACCTGATATCATAATAGGCCTACTTGCTTAGGTTGACAAGCAATGTAAAGTAAGACTGGTGCAATGTTTAAAACAATTTTAGCAGCCATATCTCCTTCCATCCACATGAAGTTGTAAGCTTAAAAAAAAACATTAATTTCCAGACCAGAATGACATAGCCTACATTAATCATGTAACAGAACCATGCACTGCAGACAAGTCAGGCTATTTACTATATTTTGTATATTATGAAATTCAATAGCGTGACAGCTCTTCTCCCTTTCTCTCACCCTGTCCCTCCAGTTCAAACACATAGATAGCCCCCTTCTCATGCTCCTACTCACAAATGCACCACTATTTCCAGTCCAGAAATGAAATTGGTTTGGAAGACAGCACAAATGTGTAGCTTATTAAAATTGTTATGCTGCCATGCTTTGTGATGCTGTAGGTAGTGTAGATCAATGCAGACCCCCTTGGTAGGCTTATTGTCTACACATGCATTTTACATGCAAATGTAGGCCTACTGTATCACTCTCCTGGCATTTCAATTTCACGTTACAATTCAAACACATTGATAACCTCCCTCTCATCTGGGGTTGAGGGCCCCACCACCATCACATCCAACACACCACACAGTGAAGCTACTTTCATGCGACTCAATCTGATGTGTTGGTCGCCTGTCAAAATGAACCACAAATCCATTTGATGAAAAACGGTTATTGTTCTTGATGCTATTTAGTTAAGCTTACTACGGATATTACTCCTGTGTTCTGTAAGGTATAAGATTTTTTTTTTCTTTCAAAAAACTCGCCTAGGTCACCAAATAAGCCAGAACCGGCCCTGTGTGTGTGTGTGTGTGTGTGTGTGTGTGTGTGTGTGTGTGTGTGGTGCGTGCGTGCGTGCGTGTGTGTGTGTGCGCATGCATGTGTTAATACTGTTTACTGTGTGTGAGAAAAGGGGGTTCAAAGCTGAGTGATTCTATGTTTGTTTCATGCTAAGCCTCGGCTAGGAGGAGGAGAGGAGGTGAGTAGTGTGCGCACGCGCACGCACACACACACACACACACACACACACACACACACACACACACACACACACACACACACACACACACACACAAACAGACAGAAGCTGTGGCCTACAGCAATCAAAGATTGCGAGTGAGGGAATGAGGGGAGGGGGGAGTAGAGTAGAGGGGGGAGTAGAGAGGGTTGCAGAGCCTCCATCTGTACAACCAGACCATCATTTGTTAGTTTATTTACAGCTATCTCTCTCTCTCTCTCTCTCTCTCTCTTTCTCTCTCTCTCTCTCTCTCTCTCTCTCTCTCTCTCTCTCTCTCGCGTGCACGCTCTCTCGCTCACACACACACACACACGTAATACAGTAGTGAACAAAGCACACACATGTCCGTTTCACACCGTGATCAATTAGAATGTGGAGTTTATTCATTAATATTAATAACAGTGAGTCTAACCATCTGCATGTGCATGTGCATGTGCGTGTGCGTGCGTCCGTGCGTGTCTGTGTGCGTGTGCGTGCGTCCGTGCGTGTCTCTGTGTGCGCGCGTGTCCTCTGTTTGTGTGTGTGTGTGTGTGTCTGTGTGTGTGTGTGTGTGTGTGTGTGTGTGTGTGTGTGTGTGTGTGTGTCCACAGAAAGGCTGGATGAGATGTTGGCTTCTCAGGAGGGCGAGTACCGCACGGCCACCGTCAAGCAGAGACCCACCAGCCGCCGCATCACACCAGCAGAGATTAGTGTTAGTGTCAGTACAGCACGGACACACACACACACACACACACACACACACACACACACACACACACACACACACACACACACACACACACACACACAGATGCACAGCACACACACACACTCAACACACTCAACATACGCGCACACACACACACACACACACACACACACACACACACACACACACACACACACACACACACACACACACACACACACACACCTCATACTGTGGACTCTCACACAACATTACATGTTTTTGCTCTGAATTTGCGTTACATTGATTTCAGTTTCTGTGTGTGTGTGTGTGTGTGTGTGTGCATATGTGTGTGCGTATGTGTATGTGTATTTGTGTGTGTGTCCACAGTCCCTTTTCGAGCGGCAAGGTTTGGCTCTGCACGGAGCGCTGCACCCCGGCTTGGACCGACACATCCAGCTGTCTAAAGCAATGCCACGCACCAAGAGCTTTGGTAATTCACAAACACATTGACACACATGCGCACACACACACACACACACACACACACACACACACACACACACACACACACACACACACACACACACAATCAAATACACATACTTTTCATTAGGTCCACACGATTATGGAAAAAATGATAGTCACGATTATGTGGATCAAAATTGAAATCACGATTATTAATCGTGATTATCCAAGAATAATACATTTGTAAAATCACAAAATGAAATAGTGTATAATATTATAGGGATGAACAAAGTAAATCTGTAGACTACTCATGTAGAGGACAATGTAATGAAGCTTAGACAGGCCTACAGATTTTTGGCCAGAAACACCAGCCTGTCAACATGCTCTGGATTCAAGGACGCCCGAAAGCAGAACACTATATTGTCCCCGTTGCGATCACCATTAAAATCGTGATTTTTGATTAATTTCGATTAATTGCACAGCCTTAGTGTACATAAACACAAAAATCACGGTGTAAAACCATGACTGATGCATTGGTAGAACACAAACACACAAACACACTCATCAAACCAGACCAGTGTAATTAATCTGTGACCTCACCTGCAAATCCACCATTGACCTTTGACCTGTTGATTGCCAGGGGCGACAGAGGAGGACCGGTTGACAGCACTGGCGGCGGAGCATCGTTTCCCCCGAAGCTCCTCCATGACGGACTCGCTGAGGGACCCGCACGCCGCCCACCACGGGGGCATGATCCCTCCCCCTCCCCAGACCGCCCCTCCTCCCCCTCCCCCGTCCTCGCTCTACTACCTGGACACGGGTCCGCCCCCGGCCTTCTGCCCGCCCCCTCCACCCAGCCGCCTCCACGAACTCTCTCGCTCCAGCTACCGGCCCGGCTCCGAGCCGCGCCTGCACGCCATCTCCAGCGCCGCCGCCGCCGCTGCTGCCGGTTACCACGGCGGCCCTACGCCCACCTTCTCGCGCTCGTCCACGTCGCCGGGGCCGCCCTTACACCACCACCCGGCGGCCTCGCACCCCGAGCGGCAGAAGAAGGCCCACTCCATGATCCTGCTGCAGGACTCCTCGGGCTCCCTGGGGGGCCACCTGCCATCCATGGAGCCCCAGGCTGACATGCCCCGCCCCTCCATGGCCTCCTCCTCCCAGGGACCGCCCCCGGAGAGGCTGAAGCGGAAGGGTGGCGGCGGCGGGCGCGTGATTGACAACCCCTACGCCAACGTGGGCCAGTTCAGCCTGGGCATGTTCACACCTCCCGCACCCTCCAAGCCCCAGCGCAGGAAAAGTCCGCTCGTCAAGCAGCTGCAGGTGAGCCTGGTGAGGGTGGTAGTAGTCAGGGGCAGGGCCGGATTAATGCACAGGCTAGATATGGCTGTAGCCTAGGGGCCCCCACCTGCCAAGGGGACCCTGATTGGTCAAAAGTGAAATATTGCTAAATTGTAACAAGATGCAATATTGAAAAATGTATCTGTTGTGTTCAGTATAGTTGGTAGACACATTATCCTTCATTTCTAGCTCATAATTATGACCTGTCTATGTAAATTGGACGCGCAATTTGCCTTCTGGGGGGGCCCCACAGCAACCTGTAGCCTAGGGCCGCCCGCACACTGGCTCCGACAGCACTGCGGCGCACTTTGCTTCCGACAGAATTTGGACCCCCAAACCCAATTTCACACGAACATTGCATTGATAGTCAATGGGCGGCGCTGACAAAATAGAACTTGTCTCTAATTGCTATCCGACATCGGCAATCGTCCGCGGACATCGGCGCCAGTGTGCGTGGTTCTATTGAAAACAGTGGAATCGAATTTTAGCTGAGCAGTGCTCAGCACTTTGTCGGAGCCAGTGTGCGGAAGCCCTAGGGGCTAGGGTGCATCGCCCCTCAAAAATGAAAACTTTGCAATATCCCACTCTGCTCTTGCAGTATTGTTCCTTTGCACTATCATAACTCCCTTGTAAATATCTAGCAAATTTAATTTATGTTAAAGGGTGGCACAATAGGCTTGAAAATTTGAATGGTAGTGAATGGGCATTTTTAGCTAAATCTGTGCAAAGTATATTTTGAGACTGTTTTGATCAAAAACAGTACGGACAATTATTTGGAAGAATGCTCCAGTTGCCTTTCCACTTCCCCAGGACATCAAAACCCAGAAAAATGGCCAAATAGATACATGGGTGTTCGAACATCGCTAAAAGATTAGCAAATGGGGCCTAAAGCCATGCTGAAGGAAGGCTCTAAAAAACAGACACAGGAAATGTTAAATCTGGGAAAGTGGAAAGGGAACTGCATTCTTCCAAATGATTCTCTTTACTAATGTTGACCAAAATAGTGTAAAAACACACTTTTCAAGAATTTAGCTAAAATAGCCCATCCACTGCCATTCAAAATGTCAAGCATATTGTGCCACCCTTTAACATTAACCAAATTCACTACGATTTTACACGAGTGTTATATTTATACAAAGGAACAACTTTGCAAAAGCAGAGCAAGAATTTCACACGTAGAGGCGTTTGATGCACCCTACTAGGGGCCCCAGTCCATCTTAATCCAGCCCTGGTCAGGGGTGTCGTACAGGGGGGTAAAGTGTGACTGAGTCCAGGGCCACTGACAGCTTTGGCTGGGCCCGGGACAAAAATCTCTGAATGGGCCCCCTTTCCTCCTATCCCTTTGACTGACTTCAAGTGACGTGTGGTGCCAGTCAGCAAGTGAACAGTGGAACACACAGAGTATGCTGCTGTGCTCTCTCTCATCAAAGTCTCCCCACAGCAGGAGTAGGCTAACACAGGAACAAGTCAAGTTACAGAAAACTATGCACAACGAATCTACACTTTATTTCTCCTCACAAAGTTAAGACGTTGATAATGTATTAGCATTTGTGCTAAGCGGAGGTGTAGCATTTATAAGGTTGCATAGCGCTGCATAGCGCTGTTTAAAGGAGAATTTCGGCCAGTTTGGATTCATATCCCATCTTGGGTGGACCAAGGGAAAAGGATGAAAGGGAAAACCGCGAGAAATTTTCATGCGTGCTGCGCAAAGTTGTTCAATTGCGCCGTTTTCGGTTAAAGCGTGGCCCGTCGGGCACGTTTTTAACCTGTTTTAAAGCTCCTAGCGTGTATTAAAACACTTTTGAACGCTTTGGCCGTGGTGTGTGTGCCAATACAAGTCAATCTGGTCAGGTTTACAGTTCCATTACCTAGCACAGGCACGATACAATAGGAGTTTTCAGAAGTAGCGCACCTACCTCTCTCATCTTCCGCCTTCCACCTCCGTCCGCGAAATGGTTCGCCAAAGTGATACTTCATAGTAATCCATTTTATTTTTGTCCACCAAAGACGAGCCACAGGAAACAAATTCACACGTTTCCATGTCCTGTGTTGTTGTTTTCTCGCAGATTGACTTCTCACTAGTGAACGCAGGTTTGTGACGTCACAGCGTCACATGACTCCTGGAAGGAACGCACATTCGCTCATCCAGTTATTATACAGAAGCGAGAGGCGCTGTCATAATATTACTGTTTGATATTTTGAGATGGATCCTTCGTTGGGGTCTGGTGGTTCAATTGAAGTTTGGTGGCCATGGTTATCTTTTTCGAACCAGAATATTTGTTATAGATAAAGAATTATTGCCACAATGTCGCATATCACAATAATATACCGATTAGAATATATAGCAGTCCTTGATGATGAAATAAATAATTGCAATATAAATAGAAAATACTATACTCACTCATTAGACAGCTGACCATTAGGGCCACTTGGTCTAGGATGTTTTTTTCCCCAATTGATTCTTGGTACATAAAAGAAGGCTTCCAAAACGTCCTGGTACAGCATGTGGGGAAACCTCTCTGTCTGGGTGAAACACTCGGCACTCTGTGACCCATCTGGAATTCGGTGTAAGAGATCCCACTCCATGCAACACATACTGTCTTCCTCTGTGGCCAGTGCAATACAATGTCCACATTTCTCCACTGCGTGACCTAACAGCGTCGTTGTCTGGATCCTCAGTTTCAGCTATCTTGTGCCAGCAACTCTTCGTCTGTATATTCTGGTTCGAAAATATATCCCCATCCATCAAACTGGTCACTCATCCATTGAAACATCAGACCCTGACGAAGTATCCATCTCAAAATGCGCTGCTGTTCAGAGTACAGAACGCGATTTGCTGTCTCGAGTGTCCTAATACTGAGGGCCACTACACTAACCTTTTATGCACTATCGACACCTTTTGCCAACCCCGAAACTGGATCCCCCCCAAAACAATACATGAGCCCGTCCCCGAAACTGTAATCTGTGATGGTGCGACATTGTGGCAATAATTCTGTAACAAATATTCTGGTTCGAAAAAGATAACCATGGCCGCCAAACTCTTCAATTGAACCACCAGACCCCAACGAAGGATCCATCTCAAAATATCAAACAGTAATATTACGACAGCGCCTCTCGCTTCTGTATAATAACTGGATGAGCGAATGTGCGTTCCTTCCAGGAGTCATGTGACGCCGTGACGTCACAAACCTGCGTTCACTAGTGAGAAGTCAATCTGCGAGAAAACAACAACACAGGACATGGAAACGTGTGAATTTGTTTCCTGTGGCTCGTCTTTGGTGGACAAAAATAAAATGGATTACTATGAAGTATCACTTTGGCGAACCATTTCGCGGACGGAGGTGGAAGGCGGAAGCTGAGAGAGGTAGGTGCGCTACTTCTGAAAACTCCTATTGTATAGTGCCTGTGCTTGGTAATGGAACTGTAAACCTGACCAGATTGACTTGTATTGGCTCACACACCACGGCCAAAGCGTTCAAAAGTGTTTTAATACACGCTAGGAGCTTTAAAACAGGTTAAAACGTGCCCGACGGGCCACGCTTTAACCGAAAACGGCGCAATTGAACAACTTTGCGCAGCACGCATGAAAATTTCTCGCGGTTTTCCCTTTCATCCTTTTCCCTTGGTCCACCCAAGATGGGATATGAATCCAAACTGGCCGAAATTCTCCTTTAAAAAGTTGGTTCTCCCTCGCCCGACGCATTAGCCCACAATCATACCAGAGATTATAATACTCCTAGAATCTCTGGTATGATTGTGTGGGCTCATATCTGCATTTTCTTCTTGACTGACGGTCAGATTTGAAGTACAATGTTATTAAGCTGTTCTGGTTCTGAAATGTTTCAATGCAATGCCCGTTTTCTATTGTGTTCATCCGTGTGACAGAATGCTGAAGCGCAGTGCATGGTTATGGTGAGGATGGAAAACTTTTTCTTTGTTCATCTCCCCTGCCTTTAGTACCTACATCATCTGAAGAATCTTCTTACTAAATTCCTGAGGCTCCTGGTTTCTTCTTCTACTTTTCGCTTTTCCTTCATTTTCTCCCCTCCTGCTTTGTGCTGCTGCTAAGACACATTGGCAAATGGCACGAGCGGTTGTTGAAGTTGTTTTTTTTCCTCGTAATGACCGACCAAACCATTTGTGCACTGGGGGTGGGGGAGGTACAGGGGTTCATGATCCCTTTTTAAATACAGGTAATGCGAAAAATCTAGAGATCATTTATTCAATGGAAATATAGCGCATTCTGCTTTCCTCAAACAAACTTATTTTGAAATAAAATAGAACCATTAATCACAACTTCATGGGGGCCCAGTTCTGGGCCCCTCTTATTCCTGGGCCAAAATACCCGTTTGCCCCCCCCTGTCGGCGGGCCTGACTGAGTCACCAGGGCCCCATGTATAAAGGGGGCCCATGCAGTGTCTGATTTATGTAGATACAGTATATGGCTGGTGGGTCCATTGGAGCTGATTGTTAATAGGGCCCACAATTTGCTGCTACGCCCCAGTGACGCCCCTTGCCACCCCGTTGCACCAATCTCCCATCCCATCTCCTGTCCCACCTGTTCTTCATTAGTTAATCAATGTTCATATGACTGTCAAAATCAACTCCTTTCCTCTGTGTTTACGTCCGTCATATTAAAACGTCCGTCAGAAACGAAATCCCATTTTTTTTGTTCCCTCCCCCACAGATCATTGTCACCCCTGTAACACAGACATGGGTGGGTTGGGTTGACGTTTTCTGTGTTGCTTTCTGTGCTGTTTGTTGTCTGCGTTTGGGTTCGGTTTGGGATAACGAGAATGTCCATACTGTGTCCATATGTGCATGTTATATAAGGTGGAGGACTCGATCCAGGAGCGTGCGTCTCTGATGCTGGGCACGGTGCACGGGCACCACCGGGAGCTGTCCCCCACGGGCAGACTGGCATCGCACCACCACACCAGCCACACCAGCCGCATGGAGTTCTACCAGCAGCAGCTCGCCGCGCAGGAGGAGGCCCTGCTACAGGTCAGCACACACACACACACACACACACACGCACGCACACACACACGCACACGCACACACACACACACACACACACACGCACGCATACACACACACACACACACACACACACACACACACACACACACACACACACACATACAATTCATAAGTTTTTGATCCCTCAGCATTCCAATGCTTTCTTCAAGTTTTTTTGGATCACTGGACACTTAACATTTTGATGAAAAATGTGTTGATGGGCCTCAGGAAGTTTTAAACAGGCTGTTAATTGAATAGACGTGGTGTAAATGGTTACATGCAGAGTCAGGGATTATGTTTGTCCTGCACATGTGTGAACTGACCTTTGACACTTGGTGATGGGTGCTTGTTGGTGGTCATGGTGATATCAGGCTTGTACGAAATTAAGCATTGAAATTCAAAGTAATGCTATAATACGAACACTAGGTGATGGTGGAAGCAGGGGAGCGTGTCTATGTTCCTACAGCCCATTGGTCCCACATCACTAAGATTTTTAACACTATTTTAAGGCCTATTGGTTCTCTTAGTTGACTTGGAAATGTGGGAACATGGAGTTGTAGAGCTTAGGGGTTATATTTGAATCATTTCTTAAAACTGTGGGAAAACGGAGCAGCAGGAATAAGCTGGGACCATTTGGGCTGTGGGACCAATGGGCCGTGGGACCAATGGGCTGTGGGAACATAGGGCTGACCCCGGAAGCAGGCCAACAGGTGCAGGGAATAGACACATACTGATAAATATACAGCACCATCTAGTGTTCCTATTTTGTCATCACCTTGAATTTCTTTGAATTTAATCTTCACCACCCATTGAGAGTACATAGAACACCACCACCTAGTGTTCATATGATGGCATTACAGTGAATTTCAATTCATTACTGTGAATTTCAATTCGGAATTTCGTACAAGTTTGGGTGATATCAGCAGTTAGTGACCTTTGTCCTCCCCCCAACAGGGGCGGGGCCCGTTTGCAGCGGCCATCGCCGGAGCCGTGAAGGACCGCGAGCGCCGGCTGGAGGAGCGCCGCAAGTCCACCGTCTTCCTGTCGGTGGGCACCATGGAAGGCAGCGGCGCCCCCACGGAACCCTCGCCCTCGGCCGACGTGCCCTCGCTCATCACGTCGCGGTCCGTGGACGAGCGCATGCTGACCCGCGAGCAGGTCCCCTTGCCCCCACCGCCGCCCTCCCTAGCCCTGCGGCCTGGCACCCAGGGGGGCACCACCTTCATCCACCCGCTCACGGGCAAACCCCTGGACCCAAACTCCCCACTCGCCCTTGCGCTGGCCGCAAGGGAGCGGGCGCTCAGCTCGCAGGTGCAGTCCCCCTCCAGCAGCCCCGAGCCAAGGACTACGCACGAGCCGGCGCAACAGCAGGGGGCGCTCTTCCACCCCGAGCACGCACACACCAAAGAGAGCGAGCGCTCGGCCGGGCTCGGGGTCGGGGTCAGTGTCGGAGGCAGGGCGGGGGGCCGCGATTCGCCCTCGTCCTTCTTCCCCACGCCTGCTAAGGTGCAGTGGGCGTCGCCCACCTCGCTGCGGCGGGAGATGGAGGCAAGGCCTCTGGTAGAGCAGGACAAGCGGAGCATGCTCATCAGCGTCATGGACACGTCGCAGCAGAAGACCGCCGGCCTCGTCATGGTCCATGCCACCAGCAACGGGCAGTCTGCCTCCTTGGGCGCCGACGGAACGCCCACACCCACGTCCACCCGAGCCTCGCCAACCGAACCAAAAGCCGCCGCCGGTCCAGACGCCCCAACTACTACCCCTACTGCTGGCACCCCCCCACCCACCCCCACCCCCACCCCCACCCCAACTTCTGGTGCACTGACCGCGCGTAGCCCAACACCCACCTCCATGTCGACGCCGGCTGGAGCCCAGCAGCGGCCCCCGAGCCCGGGCCAGGACAAGACGCTGGCCCAGGGCAGCTCTGAGGAGGACGTGGAAACATACGGCAACGTGGCGCTGCCGGCGGCCATGCTGTCGTCCAGCGACGAGGAGACCCGCGAGGAGCTGCGCAAGATCGGCGTGGTTCCCCCACCTGACGAGTTTGCCAACGGCCTTCTGGGTAAAGGCCAGCTGCCGGCACCCACATCCGCCCCTGGTACTTTCCCCACCGCCGCCCCAGCCACCACCACCACCACGACTACGGCCTCCGTTGCCACCACGTCGCCGACCACCACCAAACCTCCCGTGGCCAAGCCCTCCAGCATCCCCGCCCCTCCTCCTCCTCCTTTCCCTATACCCTCCCCCCAGAGCACCCTGACCCTGACGCCCTCCCCGACCCCCAGCCCCAGCGGCGGCGCCCCGTCTGTCTCAGGGAAGCCCCCCTCGGAGGGAGCGCTGCAGCTGGGTGGCGACGTGTCGGCGGCGGACTCGGGCGTGGAGGAGGTGGACACGCGCAGCTCCAGCGACCACCACCTGGAGACTACCAGCACCATCTCCACCGTCTCCAGCATGTCCACGCTGTCCTCGGAGAGCGGCGAGCCCACCGACACCACCTACAGCTCGCACGCCGACGGGCACACCTTCGTGCTGGACAAGCCGCCAGTGCCTCCCAAGCCAAAGCTCAAGTCGCAGCTCAGCAAGGGGCCCGTCACCTTCCGGGACCCGCTGCTCAAGCAGTCCTCCGACAGCGAGCTGCTGTCCCATCAGCAGGCCGCCGCGCTGGCCTCCCACGCTGCCGCCGCCACCCACGGCTCCACCTCCTCTTCCGGCCTGGGCCTGGGGCTCGGCCTGGGGCTGGCGTCCGCGTCCGGTCTGTCCGGGTCGGGTCCCGGTCTGGGCCCTGGCCGGCCCCGCTACCTGTTCCAGAGGCGCTCCAAGCTGTGGGGGGACGGTGGCGGCGCGGGGGTCGGTGTCGGGGTCGGCATGGGGATGGGGATGGGGCTGGGCGGCAGTCTCAGCCCGGAGGAAGGGAAGCCCACTGTGATCAGCGAGCTCAGCTCGCGCCTGCAGCAGCTCAACAAGGACACGCGCTCGCTGGGCGAGGAGCCGCTGGGGGGGCCCGTGGGGGCCCTGGACCCCGGCAGGAAGTCGCCCGTCGCTGGCGCCAGGTAGGACACCAAAGGGCGCCCACCAAACACATGGCATCGCCTGGCGAGGTGCAGTGGGTGGGGAAAGCCACACATACACTCAACTAGTTATGAAGGAAAGAGAAGCAGTGAGTTGTATGTCAGGCAGGGTATACGGTATTTAAGGATTCAGAAGATATATGTGAGTGATTCTACGATTCGCCTGCGCTTTTGGCAAAAGCAAAATGTCAATTATCAGTATTTTTTTTCAACTAAATGACCTACACGTTTACATAGTGTATATATTTAAGTTTCCAAACAAACAAATTGCCAAGCTTAATCTGAAATCATTTGATAAATACTCTAATGAAAGCGAACATGTTCTTGATTATTTTGTCAACAGTGTTATGGACAAATACTATGTCATATCAAACATATATAAAAATACTACAGAGTTGAAACAACATACGTTTGAAAGTGCTTATGTCCCTTAGCAATAATGTTGTCATTAATCTGTGCAACTGATATAGAAAATGTGATTGTTGAGCTTCATAAGTAGGATTTTATGATTCACTGTGATACAGACACATTTTTCATTATAAATCCCTGTAACGTCTGATTTGAATTTAGTCACCCTCCTTACACAAGACTTCCTTCTCCAGAGATAATCCCTAGTGTCTGTTCATAGGATTTTTCCAACACATCAAGGATCAATAGCACAAAAACACTTTCAAAACAGTCAACCGTGTTACTCAACTGTTTTTACGGTCAACATTGCAGGGGAACAAGTCGGCACTTTTTTAGGAGAAAAAACAGAGCAGACAAACCCATCTCCCTAGAACACAAATTATTTTGTTTGTTTGTCTGTCAATATGGAGATAAATTGGCAAAAACATACTCCTCCTCAACTGTCATAGCTAATTGTAACACCATTGACGGTAACACGGCTTGACATTTCAGCCATTTTTATGGTGTTGTGCTAACTGAGGACCCCAGAAGTTCCACCACAACACCTTAATCAATTCATGTATTTGCACTATGCTTTATCTGTGTTTTTCTACATGAGATTCAGATTCAGATGTTGATAACACAGTTGACAGGCAATTTTCCCGCTATGAGAACATGAAAAAGAATGGGTTAAATTATGGAAGGATGGAGCTCAAAACTTACCAAAAAGTCCTCCCATACCCTGCCAAAGAGGTTATGACATCACACGATGTTATTCGTATGGCCTAAGACCAAACCATTACTGATTTATGGAGGGAGTTTCAGACCGTGACACGGTTAACACAGTTTTCGTGGACACACACAAAATGGCAAATTTCATGTATAATGGAAAGGACAGTGGTCTTTCTGACAGTTTTGTCATATTGTGATGATTACTGTGAATCAACATTTGCAATCGTCTTGGCCAAAACAAGTTTCTTTACATGCTAATATGAAGACTGAATCTGACATTTGGAAAACAGGACGGCATGAAATAGCCCAAAACCATTATTAGATATAGAGAGGGAAATAATGCCATGTCTACACTTTCTGTATTATATGAAAGATAAATGTGTGCTAATGTCCAAAACATCATTGGATGCAGTTAATAGTTAATGGAATTGGCAAATAAAATCCATGGAGTTAAAAGCGCAGTCGAATCGTAGAATCACTCATGTACATACGTAGAGGTGCATGGATATGTGTAAGGAGATGGAATAGAATGTGACAGACAGTGTGTGTGTATTTGTGTCAGAAGCGCAAAAGGCTATGTACAGAAGATTAACATCCGTATATGTATAAATGTGATCGTATGGATGTTAATTCATTAGGAACATTCTAAATTGTTAATTAAAGCGGTCAGCCATAATTCACTGAATTTTGAGGCAGTTTTATTGCCATGAAACTTAACAAACTTCCCTTACAAAATACCTGCAGTGGGAGATCAACTCCACGCAATGGCCACCGTATCATACCACGTGCCACACCTTACCAAAAGTCCACGTAAGAACCCTACACAGGAGCTTGTATTCCATATGCTGTTTGAAAGTATGAAATACGCAACTCCAAGCATGGCTACCGAGTAATGTTTTGCTCACCCAAGATCAGGGGTGGGTGATATGGGGGAAAACATTTGATTGCAATATATTTTTTTCCATGCTTACCACTGCAAATTTTTAACACATTCAAAATATTTCTTTATATTCCAGTCCAGTCAATTAAATAAGATTAGAAAGCAAATAAATAAATGTCATTGCATAATCTACTTGACCTAGTTTTACAAAATATTAGTAATACTTTAATTAAATAATATATTTCTTTTAATTCATTTATCATTGTCAATTTCAAATACGCACTTTTTAAATTAATTTCGCGCTGGATTTCTTGGTAGCCTAATACTGTTTGGAGATT
>NC_085860.1:27767895-27887895 GCF_034702125.1 Engraulis encrasicolus
ATGGCTCTACTGGCCCGGTCATATCATACACACACACACACACACACACACACACACACACACACACACACACACACACACACACACACACACACACACACACACACACACACACACACACACACAGTGTATCAGGCAGGTACCTGTACTCACATGGACACTAGGCCTGTTATATAGTGCCCTGCTGAAGTGTGTGGTTGCCGTGTCTGCTGCTGCATGGAGACTGGACCCATTGCCAACTCCTGTATTCTTTTCCCACACATGATTTTTTTGGGGGGGTTTTTGCACTGGTTTCTTTTCCTCTCTATCTTTCTTTTTACCTTTCAATTCTCTTCCTCTCCCTTTCCCCCAGTCTCTTTGTCCATGACTCTTCAAGAAAAGTGCTGCTCCTATTCAGTGATGGGCAGCCGGGATTCATTAGCTTACAATCCAGTGCCACATTTTCCAAATGACCTGGTTTTACTGGTCCAATTTAATCCTGGTTGAATGATCGCCTGGTTGAACTGGACGGTTACACTTTACTTGACGCCAGCGTCATACGTATGACATAACAGTGTCATAATAGTGTCATGAACGAGTCATAAACATAATGCCAATGTCATAAACATTTTATGGCCATGAAAAGTTGACATTGTAAGGCCTGTCTTTGTCATAACCAATTTTCACTTGAAGACAAAGTTGTACAATGTTTATGACATTGACATAATGTTTATGACACATGCATGACTGCATTATGACAATGTTATGACACTGTTATGTCATACGTATGGCACCGTCGTCAAGTAAAGTGTTACCAACTGGACAGGTAAACCAAGTCAACTAATGAATCCAGGTTGCAGATCACTGCTCCTACTTTGACTGTGTCCATGGCATGCTCTCCTGCTCCTTTTTGCTTCCCAGTGCTGATCTGCATTGTTGTCATAGGCTGTTTTTTTACACTTTTTGCTGTTGTTGTTTTCTTTTTTTAATTCAATCACGTATGCCTTCACTATTTCATCACGATTTTTTACTACCATATTTGATTACATCATTTGTAATTATCCACTCCCAATGTCGCAGTTATTATTATTATTAGCATATGGCATTCTCTCACAAGTCTAACATTCTCCAGTGCTTAGCTTAGGGATGTAAACTTTAGGCATTTTACCATAGAGGCTAATACTAATCAGAGTATAGGTCATGTGCGACATGGATAAGATCATCTTTATGTGTACATAAGAGTCATTAAAGCTGCTGTAAACATGATTTTATATGAAGTATATATTTTGCCATGTACTGTGTACTTTCTGGATTTGGAAGTTATACAGTAGGCCTGCATTATATATCGAAACAGCTAAAACTGAAAACGGCTAAATCTCCGCAGCTATATGACGTTCCAATGATGCCCTCCTTTAACCTACCAAGATCGGCCCTCTCTGTAAAACTCTGTAGAGGGAGTCGGTTTGGACGTTTGACTTTGACTAGGCTTTGACTACTTAGGCTTTTCTTGTTTTTGTTGTGAGCTCAACCTAAATATTTAGCGAGTGTAGCTGCTGTCTACTTTCATTTGTACCATAAAACAAGATAAAGAATTATCTTGAATTATTATTAAGTAATTATCTGTAGGTGGGAGGGGCTGAAGGGGGACTGTGTCACCAGGACCCCACCCAACATGGGCCCCAACACAGTCAGGATATTATGGGGGGTCCATTGGGTCTAGGGTTGCCAACTGTTTAGGGGAAGAATATGGTACACCTCATGTGTGCTCGGGTCTTTTTTAATTTCTTAGACGCAATTTCATTTAACCAAATTCCTGTTTCAGCTCAACACAGAACCATACTATTGTTTCTAAATGCGGGACGATTCGGTATTTCAAGAGACGGTTGGCAAAGAGTCCAAACAGCCCAAAATGTAGTGCTAGACCCGTGATGATCAGTGTGCCATACAGTAGAGGAAGATAGAGGCGTGTGTATATATGCATGCATGTCTGTGTGTGTGTGTGCATGTGCACACAGCACAGGTGTACAATATATAGGCTCTTTTCCACTGCCTGTTTTCTACCCGATACAGTAGAACGCAGCACGACTCGGCCACCACTTGTTGCTTTCCAATTGGGCATGACACAGCTCAACCAGCTGGCTGAAGCGAGCTTAGCGGGTCTTTCGCTGCCTTCTACCCAAATCCTGTCCTCACCAGTGAATCCAAAAATAATCATGACGGACAACAGATCCACTCTCTTGGAATGCTCTTTAGTATGACACTGTATTACTTTGAAATTAAAGTCGAAGGCAGAAATCAACACTAGTATCTAAATAGGATGTCGCAACTATTTATAACCTACTTCGATAGGTGAGATATCTGTCAGTAACATTACGTTAAGTAATGCTACATGACAATGCCAAAAATGTAACTCCAACCATAATCCAGGTAACACGGTTTGTAATGGAAACACAAACCGGGCTGGTTTAACAGCACCACTCAGCTCGATGTGACACGGCTCGGCACAGCCGGGTTCTATGTGGAAAAATGTCTTATGTGGGTAGCAACAGGAGTTTGGAAATCATCTATCATGCAGCTTCTCCGAGCAGCTCTTGGCTGCACTTGGTCTATGGTAATTGCTTTAGCCTAGCTAATGGGTTAGCATTCACACAAGTTCACACACATGTTGTCTACGGTACTTGCACAGTTAATGGAGTAACTGAGCAAGCAAGACAGACAGAGAGGGGTAGAAAGAGAGTGAGTGAGAGAGAGAAAGAGAGATAATCACTTGTACACAGCCTTGCCCCATGCAAGGGCACTTGTTCAATAGAGGAGGAGGAGGAGGCATCTTCTACGCACACACTCACACCACATTCAAAATACACCGCATTCCACATTATTACGCAAATTACATTTTTCACTGTTTCCCCAAATAATCAATACAAATGACAGTCGTCATAATTTTCAAGTCATCAGCCATTAGAGTACAATTAAAGCGTTTTTGAATGAACCTCCCAATGATAACGGTATTTTTTAAAATATTAAAAAACGTATTACGCAAAACAGTTTTGTATTGTTGTTATCCAAATTTCTCTCTTTTTTTCCCATTTACACCAAAACAGTGGGCATTTGGTACCATCTAAATTACATTTCAATGTTCAAAACTTGGTTATAAGCTGTAACTGGAATGCTGCATTTAACTGAGTGCGTTTACATGCAGTTCAGTATCCCGAATATGAGGCATATCCCGGTTATGATCATATACACATAATGTGTTTATATGCGCACAGAACGTTATATCCCATCTACATTCTTGGCCGTTATAGAATTCTCTTCAAATGCGTGTAGCCTGGATACCAGCAACAGCGTTCCATGGGAAGCCCCTGTATTCGGGATAAGGTGTATACATGCGTCAGTATCCCGGCTTCTTTCGGAGAACTCCACCTAGCATATCCCGATTTGTCAGTATCCCGAATAAGGGCTTATTCGGGATACTGAAGTGTTTATATGCGCAAATGCAAATTCGGGATACTATCCCGATCATATTCGGGATACTGAACTGCATGTACGCACTCATTGAAGTCAATGGCGGGGCATTGCATGGGAGTTATGGAAGCCAAGATATCCTTGATGCTTTGCTCTCAGCTGTTTTTGTTTGTTTGGTCTGGTGACCCACACTTCACTCTTCAATATACCCATAGATTTCCCTGCCACGTTTAGGTGCTTTGAAGGTGATGACATTCTAACTCACCAGACATAACATCCCATTCATTTTCAATGGGGTTTTATGTCTCGTGAGTTAGAATGTCGATACCGCCAAAGCACCTACAGGTGGCATAGAAATCTATGGGTATATTGAAGAGTGAAGTGTGGGTCACCAGACCAAACAAACAGCTGAGAACAAAGCATCAAGGATATCTGGGCTTCCATAACTCCCATGCAATGCCCTGCCATTGACTTCAATGTTAAACGCAGCATTCCAGTTACTAAGACAAAGAGCTTATCACCAAGTATTGAACATTGAAATGTAATTTAGAAGGTACCAAATTCCAACTGTTTTGATGTAAATTGGAAAAAAAGAAAGAAATTTGGATTACAACACTACAAAACTATTTTGTGTAATAATGTGGAACAGAGCATTTTAAGTTTTTTATTATTTAAAAAAAATACCGATATCATTGGAAGGTTCATTCAAAAACTTTTTAATTGTACTCTAATGGCTGATGACTTGAAAAATATGACGACTGTCATTTGTATTGATTATTTGGGGAAACAGCGAAAAATGTCATTTGCGTAATAATGTGGAATGCGGTGTAGTAATTAAAGCTCAAATTTACAAAACACAAACACCCTCAGACACGCACACATGCACACACACTCTTTCACTTGCTCTCTCTCTCTCTCTCTCTCTCTCTCTCTCTCTCTCTCTCTCTCTCTCTCTCACACACACACACACACACACACACACACACACACACACACACACACACACACACACACACACACACACACTCTCTCTCTCTCTCTGTCTCTCTCACACACACACACCCTTGTTTAATGTCTCCTAGACTTTCACACACTTTCAGACATGCGTGACCGTATTTTGAACCTACAGCTCGTCTGGAGGGCAGACGCTAATTACTTTAGGAAGCATCACAGATTCTCTCTCTCTCTCTCTCTCTCTCTCTCTCTCTCTCTCTCTCTCTCTCTCTCTCTCTCTCTCTCTCTCGCTTTCACGGACACACACACACACACACACACACACACACACACACACACACACACACACACAAACCCACAATTCATGACCGATTTAGAACCTGTCTCATACATTCTCTCTGCTCCGTTTCATACACATGCCCGCACGCGCACACACATGCATGCACACACACACACGCACACCACACACACACACCCCACACACACACTGCTAGCACACACCACAACTTCTCTTCTACTTCTTTTTCCTCCCCTAGTATTTCCCTAACCTGGTTCTCACGCGATGGTTCTGGAACATTGTCAATCGCTTAGCTCTGGAAAGGCGTAGGTGTGTTCAAAACAACTCGAACCTGATTGGAGAATTCACGTGGCTTTTTTTAAAATCACTACTACTTCAACCACTGACTTGTATATACCCCGCCCTGCGATCCCGCCCCACGATTCTGATTGGACAGGCTGTGAAATATCTGATTCCGTTCGGGCTCGTCTAAGATTTCCAGAGCCTTGTGCGAGCTCATGAAGTTTAACGAAGATGCACGAAGCACGAAGGGTCTGCGTGAGAGCCAGGCTAGTATTTCCCTAGCCTGGGCGAAAAGCCTACTGTTGACTCCGTCAATCAGTCTGGCAAAAGCCATGAGGAATCCGTCTCCGTGGAGGGTGGCAGATGGTGTGATGTTACTCTACCATTTAAATTAATTGGAGTTCCAAACTCAAATTAAAACCCATATTGTGCTTTATTAGCATGCCTGTTACGATATAGCGCCACAAAAGCATACAAATAACAAAACGAAAGTGTGAATATAGTTACCTTAACCAATCAGTAAGCGTCACCACTCTCAACTGTTTGCTGATTGGCTAAACACTGAGAGAACCGAGCTCGAGGCTTTTGCCAGACGATGTGCGGAGCCAAAATCTTTGGGTGGAGTACATGGGATGGCGTCGCGAGGCTAGTATTTCCCCTCTTTTCTGTCATAATTTGCTTTCTGATTTCAATCTCTTTGCATTTCTTTTGCTCTCTCTCTCTCTCTCTCTCTCTCTCTCTCTCTCTCTCTCTCCATATGTGTCTTTTTTAGTTCTGGGATAATTGCATTAACTTCATTAATGTCCTGGACTGGGGCATAGATGTTTCGCGAAAGGGACTGATTTGGACTGCTAGTGATGTCAGACTGCTGGGGTGCACATTTTTATTGAACAAGTTATAAAAAAACCATCTGGCTATTTATTTTTTTAGGCACAGAAATTTGATTTTGATCTGTCATTTTCACGACTCTTTTTTTACGTTTAGCCTGGCTATCATGACCGATAGTTATTCCGAGCCTCTAGTTCTAGCCCAGCTTCTGATCACGGTTCTGATCAGGCATGCCTCTGTATTCTACTGATCAATGCTACAGTCAATCTTTTCTTATCTATTGTGCTCTTCCCAAATTCTACTGCTCTACTTGTTTTTTTTTATCTCACTGTTGTGTTAGATGTTAGCGCTGGCGCTGCATTGCATTACTGTAACTGCAGGCATTGCTGTGTTCTAATTGTCCTAGTTATAATATCAGACTAACACTATGACATGCAGACTGGACTAATGCAGCTTGGTACGCAGCGCTAAATACATACCCCAGAGTGCTCTCAGACAGCGGCTTCACATATGCAAATACACTTGTGCACCACACACACACACACACACACACACACATATACAAGAATCATGAGTATGTTTGTCTCCAACGGTTTGTCTGTAGCAAAAGGACGTGGCTACGATAATACATGTACAATAACAGGTGGCCATTATGGAGACAGATGTACAGTTGCTGATGACTGCACACGCACACGCACACACACACACACACACACACACACACACACACACACACACACACACACACACACACACACATACACACACAGCTTCTCTGCTGCCGCGTTTGCTAACACTTACATCATGCTTTGCTTCTTCTCTCTGTCTGTCTTTCCACCCCCCCCCCCCCTTCTATTTCCCCCTCCTCTCTTTCTGCGGTCATCTATCTTCTTCTCTTATCTCCCCTATCCCCCCATCTCTCATTCCACCTCCTTTCCTGTTTTTCTCTTCCTGTATTTTCTTTTTTCCTGTTTTTTCCCTTCTTCTATCTTTCTCTCCCTCTCTCTCCCTCTCTCTCTCTCTTACCCTCTCTCTCTCTCTCTTCTATCTCTCTCTCTGTCTCTCCTTCTCCTCCAGACTCTTCAGCAGCTTAGGTGAGCTCCACACCATTTCCCAGCGCAGCTACGGCACCACCTACACCATCCGACCGGGCAGCCGCTACCCGGTAACCCGCCGCGCCCCCAGCCCCGGAGGCGGGGGCTCCCCGGACCGCTCCGACCCCCTGGGCGCCCTGCGGGGGTACGGCCTGGCCTCCTCGCCCCCGCCGCCCTCGGCCTCCTCCTCCTCCTCCTCCCCCGCCACCATCCTGAAGTCCTCCAGCCTGTCGCTGCCGCCCGAGTCCAAGGAGGTGCGCTTCGTGATGCGCAGCGCCAGCGCCCGCAGTCGCTCCCCGTCCCCGGCGGCCACCCCGCCCCAGGGCACGCCCGGCCTGGGCTCGCCGCTGCTGGCCCTGCGGCCCTTCCACCAGAAGCCGCTGCACCTCTGGAACAAGTACGACGTGGGCGACTGGCTGGAGAGCATCAACCTGGGCGAGCACCGGCAGCGCTTCCAGGAGCACGAGATCGAGGGCTCGCACCTGCCCGCGCTCACCAAGGACGACTTCGCCGAGCTGGGCGTCACGCGCGTCGGCCACCGCATGAACATCGAGCGGGCGCTCAGGCAGCTGCTGGAGAGTTGACACCCCCCCCTTGGACACCACCACCTTCCCTACCTTCAGAATCACAGACCTCTCCACCCGCGACTCGCCCCCCTCACATGCTCAGAAATCACACACACACAAACACACACACACACATACAGTCCCAACTCAGCCCACGAGTTACTCACCTGTTGTCATTGGCTGATTTTTATTTCTTTTTTTCTGTTGTCGTCTTCTTTTCTAGCCCCTCCTCCATTTCTGGCCATCAGCCAATCAGAGAGAGTTTCCCTGACTGGATGTTGCATGAAAATAAGAGTGTTATGGTAACAGCAGCTGATGTTACTGCATCGGATACTGTAGCTTAGCATCATACACACTGGCTTTTATCCTTCTCTTATCTATCTATCTATCTATCTATCTATCTATCTATCTATCTATCTATCTATCTATCTATCTATCTATCTATCTATCTATCTATCTATCTATCTATCTATCTATCTATCTATCTATCTATCTATTCTACTTCCTTCTTTCTCTCCCACTGTAATGACTCTTTCCCTCCTTACATCTTTCACTTGCTCGCTCTCTCTCTCTCTCTCTCTCTCTCTCTCTCTCTCTCTCTCTCTCTCTCTCTCTCTCTCTCTCTCTCTCTCTCTCACCTGTGTGTCATGACCACTGGGGTCTGCTTGAAGGAGAATTTAGTTGCCTTTCAGAGTATTTTTTTACAAAGCCTGGCACTGGTGGACACATACAACTGAACTGCTGTGTGTGTTTGGGAGTGTGTGTGTGTGTGCGTGTGTGTATGTGTGTTTAGGAGTGTGTTTTTGTGTGTATCCATGTCCATGCGCTGCCTCTGGTATGAAGCGATGCGTACATGAGTATGTGTGTTTGCGTGTGTGCGTGTGCGTGTGTTTGTGTGTGCGTGCGAGTGTGTGAATGCGTGCGAGTGTGCGTGCGTGCGAGCGTACGTACGTGAGATTGACCAGTGTCCTGACATATACTTCTGACTGTGACTCTTGAGATGACATCCAGAGAATGTTTAACCAACACTAGTGGCTTCTTCAGGATCAGCTGTGCGCATCAGAGACCTCCCTCTCTCTCCCCTCGGCTCGACCAACAAGGGTCAGGCAGACGCAGAGGAACAAGAGCAGCAACCAATCAGATGAACTGAGAGATGTAGCCCCGCCCCCTGACAGAAGCAGTCCCGCCTCCCAAGAGAAGTAGCCTCGTCTCCTGCTTCTAGATGAATTTATCGAAGAAACGTTTTCTTCCACCGATTAATAACTCATTTTTACGAATTATATACATACATATATATAAATATATATATAAACATATATATTTGAAAGAAAAGAAATATATAGATATATAATTATAACATTTTGTCATAAATATATGAAATGAAACTTAAGGTACTTATATGGTATTATACGCCACTATAAAAAGGTTGCTGTTGAACATACATTTTCCCGATGGTCATCCTTTAAGGACCGTAGCATGAAGTTGCATCAGTTCTCCATTCTGTTTTAAATTTGAAACAGCTTTGATTTTTTTTTTGATTTTTTTTTGTGGTTATTGGCTTTCTTTTATGTTTGTTTATTTGTTTGTTTTGTGAAACCTTGTCTTCCGTCTCCCTTGAGGGTGTCCCGAAGTGACGCCACGGTGAACTCTGACCTCTTATGACCTCATCGCCTCTCGGCAGCCAGGGGTCGCTGCTACTGAGAGCATCAACAGTGAAGTGCCCTTTACCAGCGTGGCATGGTGGAGACACAGCACCCATACACACACACACACACACACACACTAGAGTGATGTGGTGGAGACAATACACACACACACACACACACACACACACACACACACACACACACACACACACACACACACACACACACACACACACACACACACACACACACACACACACACACACTAGAGTGATGTGGTGGAGACAGTACACACACACACACACACACACACACACACACACACACACACACACACACACACACACACACACACACACACACACACACACACACACACACACACAATAATGTGCTATGGTGGAGAAAACACCCAGTGTACTCTTGACACACTCGCACACATGCATGTACGCACACACACACGCACACACACACACTAGAGTTGCATAGTGGAGACCGAGGCATGGTGGAGACAGTACCTAGCACTGTACACACACACCTAAACACACGCACACACACAATAGTGTGATGGTAGAATTACACATCCCTGCACACATGTACATGTACACACACACACACTAGTGAAAACGTAGCCAGCACAGCACAGTTCTCTACCAACTCTCTCTCTCTCTCTCTCTCTCCTCTCTATCTATCTATCTATCTATCTATCTATCTATCTATCTATCTATCTATCTATCTATCTATCTATCTATCTATCTCTCTCTCTCTCTCTCTCTCTCTCTCTCACACACACACACACACACACACACACACACACACACACACACACACACACACACACACACACACACACACACACAAGGATGAGGTGCGGGGCCAATGAAGGCTGGAAGGATAGCTCTGCAATAACCAGGGAGCAGAACACTCCATACTAGACTATGAATGACCCTCTACAGGCACACACACACACACACACACACACACACACACACACACACACACACACACACACACACACACACACACACACACACACACACACACACACACACCACCAGAGGCCATGTAAGAGGCTTTTTGTAAACACACACACTCCTGATGTAATCAACGGAGGCTACTGTGAGTGGCTACTTAATTTGGGCTAAATTCTTACCTTTAATAATAAGAGTTGTTTGGTTTTGTTGTTTTTTTCTAATATTGTTTTATGGTTTGTGATCAGCTATGTGGCTCTTTTGTTGTTTGTTCTCATGGTTGGATTTTGTAGCTTGTGAAATGTTACTGCTTAGAGGGAGATTTTTTAACGACTCACCTAGTCTGAATTTTAGAACAAATTAACTAAAACATAAAGATTCTCTCCTCCGAACGCTCCCTTACTACTACTGCTGTAAATATGGACAAAAATGACAAATATTTGCTTTTTATATCAATTACAGGCAATGTATATACAATAGTTTTCATATAAATTTTTAAAAGTAAAAAAATATATAGATCTATATATGAATGTTTGGCATATATGCATAGTTAACCACCTGTGGGAAAAAAAGGTGAAGATTTTATTCTTTCTATGAACTCTGACGTACAGTAGGGGATAATTTGCACAAAATAAGGTGCTAGCATTCAAGCCATCATCCGTCATCAAAGCGCTATCATCCTGCCATGCCCCCACATCCTATTCTACTCACACGCACACGCGCACGCACACACACACACACACACACACACACACACACACACACACACACACACACACACACACACACACACACACACACACACACACACACAGTGCCACCTCCTTTTTACGTCACATAAATCTTCTCCTCCCACCACTTACTATAAATCTTACCCTGCCCATTTCAATTCTGAACACACATAGTCGCCAACAAACCTGGAAGTCGTAATTTCATGTCATACATGGTCAACTCTGAGCCTGACCATTCTAATTCTAAATGCCTATATACACTTAAACCTGTCCAGGCCAATTCGAAGAGTCTATGGTGAAAACCAAGTATTAACATTTGTAATTCTAAATGTGTATGGTTACCACCTTACGATTCTAATTCTGTGATCACCACTTAAATCCGACGGTCCCCTTTTCACCATCTGAGTTGTTTTGGGTGGTTAATTACAAAGCAATCTCATCCCAACAACTGAACTGTGATCCCATCACTCACATACTAATTCAGTAGTTCACTAATTCACCCAGCCATGCACTTCATACGTCTTACTTTCAAATGCCCTCCCCATAACGCCTTCAGACGCTGTAACCACACCACACCACTCCACTCCCACCAACCTCATTAAAAACTGACTTCACTGTAACTAAATATAAATTAAAAGTAATAATAGTAATATCAATAATCCCACCCTTATTGCCAAGACCAGTGGTTCCCAAACTGGGGATCGTGGAGGTAATGCAGCCAGGGAGGTCACAGAGAGAAGGAACTTTATAAAATGAACAGGATAAATCCACAGTTTAACAACTAGCATAATTCTATAAATTGGATAGTAGCTATTCAGTTGTGTGGTTAACTTTTCCTGTGAATTAAAATTAAAATTTAGCAACAACAAAATGGGACATTTGGAATATTGGAGGGTGGGGGGAGGGGGGCCAAAATGGTACCCAGGCCACGCTCTCCTACTAACGCAACACCTCCGGCGTTGCTTCTAGTCAGGCCAAGAGCAATGTAGATATCGTTTCTGATCTCCGGAAAAATCGGGAACCCCAACCACTTTGTCGGAAAACCAGTTAAACAGTAGCAAACCTAGGGAGGCGGGTCAACCATGCCGTTTGGGAAATATTCATTGTTATGCTCTTGGTCAGACCAAGTCTCCAAGAGATTTGAAAGTCGATGATAATCAGGCTACCAAAATGGAGTTGCAGCAGAAAAGGTTTGGGAGCCACTGGCTTAGCCCATCAATAATCCCTCCCTCCTCCCTCAGGCCCAACTTCACCTCACTCATGCCTCTTTTCCACTGCTGGTTTTCTGGTAGGCCTACAGCTCCACACAGCGTGACTCGGCCGCCACTTTTTGCTTTACGATTGAGCTGTGTCGTACCTATTCGAAAAGCAAAAAGTGGCGGCCAAGTCACAATTTGTTGGGCTGTAGGCCTAAAACCGGCAGTGGAAAAGAGGCATTACATGTTCATCTTCAGCTACTCAGCCTTATTCATCCCACGATAACCTCACCATTGCACATTATCCGCCTACTAGGCTACATACTACACACCTTATTATCCCAATGCTTGCCACATGGAGCCGTTGAAAACACACGCCACTGAAACCCCTCCCCCATAAGCCTCACCTCACCCCATGTTGATTATGTAGCTCCGCCCACTTCACATGAATCATCCGTGGCCAAGGATAACACTATCGGGACCCCTGTGTGTGTCTCTGAAATCTTCTGGAGACGCGTCTGACCGTCCATCGGTGTATATATTTATTATTTTATGTTTATCTGTTCACTGTATTTGACTCCCCTCTTCAAATTGACACTGTGCCCCCCCTCCCCCCCACGGTCCATCCTACAGGTGGCAGACCTGACTGATACACCCTGTCTGCAGACAGCAGACGATACTGTACACCTCATGCACACCAACGTGACATTTTTGACGACTCTTACTCTACTGTTCAGTGTGTGTTCAGATCCCTGCGCGCGCACACACACACACGCACACACACGCACACACACACACACACACACACTCAAACATATACATACCGGGAGGCCAGACCTCTCCAGAAGCCTGAAGCAGCAACTTATGAATGCGCTGTGGTGGTTATAACTGTGAGATCACTGACACATACACAAACACACACATGCACACAACTTATACTAGTGTTTGTTTACCATTTCACCCTTCTGTAGACAAGCGTGAACCACAATCCACTAATGTGTACCCTTTTGGGTTTTGCGCTTCTTTTTCCATTCATTTAGAGTTTCCTATGTATGGAGTGGTAGTTGAGAAAAAAAAGACAATGTGCCAAAAAAGTTAACATTTCAATTGTTGTTTTATTTTAGAGGAGGGGGGAATCACTTTTTTGGACTCTTGTATTGAGATGTTTTAGCTGTTAGAATCAGCACTATGGTGCCACCTCCTGGAAATCTTGAGTACAGAAGGGTTGATCATACACTGGATGTACAGCATTGACACTTTTGTGTTTTTTTTTGTTTTTCTTTTAGTGAGAAAAGGATTAATTATTTTAATTTCTATGTTTTGTAAAAGACACTACTGACCTGATTGATAATTTAATGGAATTTTCATCTGCATTTTTATTCATATTTTTGACTTGAAAAATATTTGTGATTTTATCGCTTGAAGTACATGAAGGGCGTGACTCCCGTGACTCCCCATTTCCATCTCCCCCCACCATGACTATTTAGGAGTGGCATGCAGGTTGGATCTCACGTTTTTGGGTTGTATTGGCTGGACATGGAGATTGGTTGGTGTGTACGTTTACCATATTAACCCTGAGACAATTGTGGGGAATGGGAGGAAGTACCTATATTTCCCATGATTCACTTAAAGTCTACGCTGTACGGTTGGCCATTTTATTTTCTGATCAACAAAAGCACAATAAATAACAAAAAACATGGTTAGAAAAATATGAGCTGCCAGCGACGTGTCGTCTTCTCATTTGTGTGTGTGTGTTCAGTGAACTAGAGTTAAATTAGAGTGAAATTAATTATCCCACACCAAATATAATGGTTCTAAATTAGAGATGTGAATTTCTAGATTAAAAAGCAGATTCTCTCATCGTAATGATGCTCATGTACTCTTTATACTGTACAAACACACAAACCATTAACCAGTCACATAGAGCTCTTTGTGAGGTCAGATTTTCTCACACAGATATTAAAAGCACTAAATGCTCCAACACATAGACTTGTTTTGTTTCATATTGCTAGTCCGCTGAAATAACCATGCAGAAAACCTGGGCGAAAACGTGAACAGGACTTGAGAGGACAGCAAATAAGACTTTCATATTTGGTTTATTAAATATACACATTCAGTTTAAATATAGGTCTGTACAAATGTAGGTTCAGAGCACAATTGTGGACGACTGCGGTTTAAAATCATGTAATCATATATGACAACAATATAACAAAAAACAAAACAAAAAATATAAGTGAGCACTTGGCCACCACACAGCACGAAACGAAACAATAAGCACAGAAGCGCTGGGATGCATTTTTGATATGAGGTCTGTTTCCATCCACAGCGGCCTCTGTTGCTGCACATCCCTAAACAACAGTGGTAAGACACTGGGTACTGAGTTACTATGACAACAAGCCCACCAAGCATCACGTTGCCTGGGAGACGAGCAAACCAGGCAATCAACACCGTTTGTGTGTGTCTGTGTGTGTGTGTTGGACTTCAATCTCTACCTCCAGATTCTCCAACTGGCCAGGCTCTCACTGCGGAGAGGAGGGAAACGAGTAGCAGCCACCCCACTATACACCATTCGCAATATATTCCTTCACTGACTTTAATACACACATACAAAGATCCTAATGGTTGTGGCATTATTTGAACCTCATCTCAGGCATATCCTTGCCGTGTGTGTGTGTGTGTGTGTGTGTGTGTGTGTGTGTGTGTGTGTGTGTGTGTGTGTGTGTGTGTGTGTGTGTGTGTGTGCGCACTTTCAAAGAAATTGCCCTGTGTATGTGCGTGTGTATGTGCGTGTGTGTGTGTGTGTGTGTGTGTGTGTGTGTGTGTGTGTGTGTGTGTGTGTGTGTGTGTGTGTGTGTTTTCAAAAAAATTGTCTTAACAGGGCTTTGCTGTAAACGGCAACTGTCTTAGTGTATGATAGTACAACACTGTCACAGCACAAAGCGTTCACGGTACAGTACATCTGCTTTAAGCACGCTTACACTCACAGGAGGCACCTTACTTGCAAACGTGATCCAGCACTTATGTAGAACGAACACACACACACACACACACACACACACACACACACACACACACACACACACACACACACACACACACACACACACACACACACACACACACACACACACTAATTGAATCTAGAATACATCTGAACTGGTCTAAATGATTTGGGTAGCTCAAATATAATTTCTTTGCACTCTTTTGAGAAACACAAACATACTCAAAGCTGCCACAGTTCTTTTAAGACATCACACGCATGTTTTCTAATGCCTCGTCCTCCTTCACAAATTGCAGTTAAAAGCTAAAATGAGGTTATCATTCACACACATGCACGCACACACGCACATGCACACGCACACACACACACAAACGCACCTCACCCAACTTCACTTTTTGTACCTTGAATAAAAGGGTGTGACGCAGTTTAAAACACACACACACACACACTCCCTGCCATCCTCTCTATCATACAATTCACATTTAAAAAGACATAATTGCAGTTTGTTCTCGTAACATCCACAAACACACACACATTTCTCATTCTCAACCTTGCCTCATGGTAAGGTTTCAAAAGCAAGCCATTCGTGCTAACGACATTCATAAAAAATATTCACACACTCCTGCCATACAGTACTGTGTGTGTGTGTGTGTGTGTGTGTGTGTGTGTGTGTGTGTGTGTGTGTGTGTGTGTGTGTGTGTGTGTGTGAGAGAGGGAGACGGAGAGAGAGAAAGAGAGACTGTGTCTGTGTGGCCATAGATCACGCAGAGCCAGGCTTCTCTTCTTTCTGTTCTTCGTCCTCATCATCCTCCTCTTCCTCCTCTTTCTGCAGATTATTCGGCCCCTGGTCCAGCTCAAAGCTCTGTACAACAAACATGGCATCAAACACACACACACACACACACACACACACACACACAAGGTCATAAACACAAACTCGTACAGACACATGCGCACATAGCCTAGTAAAATAACTACACAAACCAGCGCAGAGCGCCGTTTCAGGGACTTTCTCCCATTCAACATCCATCCCGATGCAAATGAGAGAAAAAGGCCAATTTCAGACCAGAGCAGGGAAGCGTAACGTGACGGAAGCAATTTTACCGTCGGTGGCGAAAATACTTGGAAACAGATCTGTCCTTCCACACCAACACGTGGTAGTTGGGCGGTAGCGGCGCTGGAGGCGGCTCCGCTCCGCACCGCATTTGGAAAATCGAACTCAAGCGGAATTTGGATGGCAGCGGTAAGCGGTGTCCCGTTGAAATGAATGGCAAAGTAGCAAACTAGCATTGGCTGTGGGAACAGGACTGGACACGCATGCCCACGCGGTTGATGTGATCTGCCGAGTAGAAGACACTGGCCGAGACTAAGCAGAAAAACCTCAGTCTTCTCGCTGCCATCCCGCCACGCTCTAGTGTGGATCTGGCCTTAGAGATTTTTCCTTGTAGATATTGACTACAAACTTTGATCATCCATGACGTTGAGCGCCTCGCATCACAAGGCCGCAGGCCACAGGAAAGGACAAGAGGAAAACCATTAGCTTGACCCTTTCAGTTCCTTTTGTGACCTCTCACCTCTAGTTCCCTCATGACCTCGTCCATGAAGTCGCTGGAGTTCTGCTTGTAGTTTACTGCACGGTGGATGGCGTCCTTGAACACCTGGGTAGGAAGAAGAACACACACACACACACACACACACACACACACACACACACACACACACACACACACACACACACACACACACACACACACACCAGGTGTTCACTTCTCTCTAGGCCAATATGCATTATGTAGATATGCACCCTCATTCCTTTTATTATGGGAGTGCCTAGCCAAAGAATGTGTGTGTGTGTGTGTGTGTGTGTGTGTGTGTGTGTGTGTGTGTGTGTGTGTGTGTGTGTGTGTGTGTGTGTGTGTGTGTGTCACCTTCACCACGTTGGTCCCATCTGCTGCTGAGACAAAGTAGAAGGGCAGGCCCTGCTTCTTAGCAAAGTTGAAACTCCTCTGAGTCACCTTCATGTCAGCTGCGCGTACACGTACACACACACACACACACACACACACACACACACACACACACACACACACACACACACACACACACACACCAAAGATCATATTCAAAAACAGTGCTACTGCCACACACAGGATTACTTTACTTCAAATCCTAAGTTAGAGGAAGTGCATTCATGAACATGTGTTGGTCGGTAATCCTCCACGCTAGTTCACCAGTCTGGGCTTGAACCGGAAACCTCCAGTTCAGCATGGGAGCACAGGTATGAAACCACTTAACTCAAGGTCCAGGGCCGATGTACAATTCGACCCCGCAAACACACCAGAAAAGACCAAAGCTACAAAGAGTCACTGGACTGTCTTCATGGGGTACCTAAGTCTCTGCCTCTTCCGGGCAGCTCATGGAGCCTAGGAAGTCAAAAAATTGACTGGGCTCTAATGGACAGATCAAACCTATTTTCTGATGTGTATTCTACATACACACACTCCATTCACTCCCATTCAAACTTTTTGCGCGTTAAGGCTCCATGGACGGGAAGTAGAGGGGCATGACTTAGCGACAGAGTATGACCGTTAAAAGCAGAATGCAAGCATTCCGACATTCCAATTGGCTGCGTAGCGGTCACTGAACCCCATCATAGCTCATTAGTATAATATTCGCTTGAGTTTGACTACAAAATGTCAAAATACAATACAAAGTCAATTACTTCCGTCGCCGTTGTCCCACGAGTCACTACCACAAGTAGGTTTGGTCAAAACTGCAAAAATCACAAAAAGCTAAATTCTCTGTTGAAGACTTTAAGAATTGAACACATTCAAAAGGCCACAAAATCACCAGATATCAACAGATGACCATGTGTGAGATGGCATAGTAAAGCTTACAGTCTGCACTATTCTATGATTAAGTCAATATTCCACCGGGTCTACATGTGGCCTGTTTTCCTGTGGCAGGTCACAAATACCCACCATCTATCTTATTGGCCACCACCAGACAGGGGATCTCTGGCCGGTAATCCCGCAGCTCCTTGTACCAGTTGGCCAGGTTCCTGTAGGTGATCTTCCTCTGGACATCAAAGACCTGAACCAGCACGCATGCGCATGCACATACAGACACACACACAGAATTGTCAGAGCCGCAACCTTGAAGCGGAGTTAACACTGTACAACAGTGTACAGTATGTAAAGCGTGTGTTATCGTCTCCATGGTATAATCATGTAGATGCTGTACTGTCAAATAAGTTCTGACACTCATATGGGTCTACACTACACAAAACAGTGGTCTAGGGTGCAAAAACCTATAGAAATGCTAATGTGTGGTTGCTATTACACAAGCCTTATGTAAAAAGTGTGTGTGTGTGTGTGTGTGTGTGTGTGTGTGTGTGTGTGTGTGTGTGTGTGTGTGTGTGTGTGTGTGTGTGTGTTTTGTTTGTTTCTCCTTCTTTTTTTACCATGACACAAGCGTGGGCCTTGTGGTAGTATGACGGGTGCATGCTCTGGAATCGCTCCTGTCCTGCCGTGTCCCAGAAGTCTTTGGGGTGCAGACCAAACAAATACACACAAGATGTTACAAGCAAGCAATGCAATATTACATTACACTACATTACATTTAGCTGACGCTTTCATGCAAAGTGACCTAGAGATATCAACACGTTTCGCTTCTGTGCGCCATCAGGCGCGCTGTTCCCTCTAAATAAACGAGCATAAAGTCAAGAAAGTGTGCGATAAACTTATTTCTTTTGAAGTATTGAACACTCCGGCGTTTACCAGCACCTAGGAGCTGTGCATGGAACTTTGAACTGTTGACCTAGAGATATCTACAGGGTATTGGTGACAGTCCCTGGAGCTAAGTGGGGTAAGGTGCCTTGCTCAAGGGCACTTCAGCCATGGATATGGAGGTGTAGGGAGAGGTCAGGGTGGGATTAGAACCTGCAACCCTTTGATCTAAAGTCCACCTCCCTAACCATTAGGTCACGGCTGCCCCTAAGCCCCAAGCAATCCTCATGTCCAATATCTGAGCATGAGCATACTTTTAAGACAGAAATGTTATTACGCAGTAAGTAATGACAAACGACATAAGGGGCATGATACTCACCTACGAGTACAGTTTTCCCGTTGACTGTAGTGGTGTATTTGTACAATGTCAGTGCATATGTGGACAGCTGCTGTGGTCGACTGGTAGCAACTTTAAGGAAAAAAAGGCATTCACTATTGGCAAACATTCAGATGTGTGTTGCTATAGTATTCATCTATGTGGCATGTGGATGTGGCAGGCTGCAGGGAAGCCACTTGGACACACACACACACACACACACACACACACACACACACGCACACACACACACAGGTCAGTTGTCCCAGGCCGAGGGAGAGAGGGGGCCAAAAATTGGGTCCTCATAATTAGTTTATATGAATTGGATTGGGGCCCTTTCAAAAAGCTGTCAGCTGCCCAGGCTGGCTGCAGCCTAGGGGCCCCCACCTGCCAATCACACATTCATCATCAACTCATTGCCAGTCATGTCATTTCTTTGAAAGGATACTATCCATCCATGAGGAACCTCTCCATCAACCTGAAACAGAAATAATCCAATGACATTCAATAAGAACCCCAACAGATTTTAGCACTGAATTTCTCTTATTTTAGATGCGAGACAAAGCATAATAAGCCTATTTCATTAGACAGAGAGAACATACTTCGACTTTCCCACAGCACTATCCCCAAGGCAGATGATCTTGACGTGCTCATCCGCATCATACTTCTCGAGGTCGAGCTCCGGTGCTTCGCTCGCATCTCCGGCCATCCTAGCGGGCACGAGGCGGCATGAAACGAGGCTCGCTGAGCGCAGCTGTTCCCTCTGAAGATTCCGAGGTCTTGCAGAGGATTATCCGGAGAGCCACGGAAGTCTTAACAAGCCAGCTAGCACCCTACTTGTCTCTCTCAGCGGCTGAAGTCGCCAGCTAAGTTACTTCTTCAACTGGTTGACTGACTGATAAGGCTATCTAACGCTACTGTTGGAGGTTTGCAATACATTGGGATACTTTCAGGTCGACACTCACTCACTCACACTTAATCACGCAAGATTGTGACTGTCGGCAGGAACCACATTCTGACTGACAAACTCAATTCGTGTGCTAATGCTAGCAGATGATAGCTTACTAAACCAAACGATGCGACTTACAATATTTTGCCTTTCCCAGCCTCGTTGCTGCTATAGTATTAGTGAACAGCAGTAGACATGAACCGGGAACTGATATACATTCTTATTGTAGCTACTGAAGAAATATAATTATAATTCCGTTCAATAATTAGCACTACGGCAGACCAACGTCTCCCAAACACCCTGTGCAACAACAATCTTGTTCCTATGCAACGAACAGACGCTTAGAGGAAGGACCAAAGATAGTGGCGGGTTGTCCTTGGCCCTGCCTGAAAGTTTATGTGATGTCTGGTTCCCAAAACACAAAATTGGGAAAGAAATCATGACAATCATGTGTAAAGAAGCAAAATAAAGAGAGTAAAACACAATTATGACTGAATTTACTTGATAATCTGGCAGTTTAATCAAGGGAAGGGACATCAGAAATATATTTGAATAAATATTTATTAACAGGCTCATTCACAGCAGCTTACATAATGGAATGTAACCTCAAAGTGCATTATCCATTATCAATGAAACGTGCAAAATAATTGTAAAGACTATATTAGAAATATGAAATTGTAGTTGTACTAGAATACTGAAATATAAATGCAAAGCTTTCAAAGTGGAATTCATCTCTGCCTTAATTTCTTTATACATAGTGGTAGTGATTGCATCAAGTCACTTTTGATTTTCTTTTGATTAAATGTGTTTCACTATATCAATCATGATTAGACCTATATAACTGAGGTGCCATTATGTCACTATGTGGTGTCATTACAGGACAATAAACAAAACACAGGAGGGGGGCATTGAGCCATGTTTTATTCCTGCAGTAACGATATTCAGTATATATAACATAGTGGAAAGCGACTCTATTCAGGCACATCTGAGATGAGGGGAGTGATGAACTCCGAATGACGGATCCCAAATGAGAAGCTCGGGGCCTTTCTCCTGGTGAAAGTTACCTGATGGGGAAGAGGGACATACATACAAAAAAGTGTTTGCATTAAAGAGTAGTAGTAGTACATAGTAGTAGTATTATGACACACACAGACACGCACAGTACTGTATGGCAGGAGTGTGTGATTATTTTTTATGAATGTCGTTAGCATGAATAGTTTGCTTTTGAAACCTTACCATGAGGCAAGGTAGAGAACGAGAAATGTGTGTGCTTGTGGATGGTATGAGAACAAACAGCAATTATGTCTTTTTTATGTGAATTGTGGGATACAGAGGATGACAGGGAGTGTGTGTGTGTGTGTGTGTGTGTGTGTGTGTGTGTGTGTGTGTGTGTGTGTGTGTGTGTGTGTGTGTGTGTGTGTGTTCTAAACGGCTTCACACCCTTTTATTCAAGGTACAAAAACTGAAGTTGGGTGAGGTGTGTGTGTGTGTGTGGGCGCGTGCGTGTGTGTGTTGGCGCGCGCGCGCGCGTGTGTGTGTGTGTGCGTGCATGCATGTTAAACACAAGACCACACAACAAAGAATTATGATAATTGCATGATAGACCAGTGAACAAGAACAGAGACAGAAATTAATAAGATGTAGTCAAGATCATGGTTAACTGTCTTTGTTCATTATGTTGTGTGTGCATGCCCCACCTGCTCAGGATGGTGAGCTCCCGGGCCTGGTTTCCTGGTAGTGTCTCCGGGCATGCTGTTTCGGCCTATCATGCTGTACTGAGGGGCCTTCTGGGTGTAGATCATGGGGTCCACTACCCTGTAGGACCCAGGACCAGGGGTCTAGGAAGGCACACAACAAAACATGACAATAGTGTCGGACAAACATCAACAGTGAGGATGGAAGGACAAGCTCAATTCACAAAATATGTGACGGAATGAGAAGAACACAGAACTTTCAGTGTGATCGAGACTCACCTTCTGAAGGTCCTCGTGGAAGCTGCCGATCTTACTGCGGCCAGTCAGGGAGAAGTTTGGAGCAGATGTCCTATTCACAGTGTTGGGGCCTAGCATTGGAGGCAGCGCATACGCAGCAGGACCTGAGAGAACGAGAGAGAGAGAAGCATCCTTTCAGCACTTTGTAGCCCCTCTGCACATACAACCTGGCAGTTATTGAACATGTCTTATCTTAAAACATAGCGCAAACAAGCTTTTGTGGGGGAGAGAAGGTACAGGTACCTGGTGTCTGATCATTCCTGAAGCCTCTTCGACGAGCTGACAGTGAATAGGCGGGAGCTGAGAGGAACGTGATCTTTCCAGTTTTTTCTGGGAAGTATCGGCCTGGAGCAAGGGACAGTCAGTACACAACACAGGAAAGTGTTAACAGAAAATATGTCACAAGAAAAAAAAAATCCAAGAGCATGTTAGTGTGTTTGCGTGCGTGCGTGCGTGCGTGCGTGTGTGTGTGTGTGTGTGTGTGCTTATGTCTCACCAGGTCCAGGTGTTTGGAACACCTGTGGGTCTTTTCGGCGGCTGTAGAGGGAGTAAGCTGGCGTGCCATCCCTGCCCACACGAGTGATATTGGCTGGCACTAGATAGCCAGGACCAGGGGAGCACTCCGAGCTAAACACGCGGTGGCGTGTGCCAAAGCTGAAGGCAGGACCTTTCAGCTTTGATGGGTCATGGTTGTTAAGACCTGCAGAGTGACAACATAGGATAGGAGGGTTAGATTTCATATCTGTGATGACATTGCTCAGACAGAAACACAATGGCTATGCTTGCTATGGTCATCATCTCAGGGCAGACTACGATCTCCCTCACCTGTTGCCCCAGGGAGGGCATACTTGGGTCCGGGACTGGTGTAAAGAGCTGCGATGGCCCCCCTGGCCTTGTGAGGGCGCCAGGTGCCTACCCACACATCATCTACAGTCATGATTGATCTATAAGACACAGAGAGGGAGCATTCAGAAGACCCACATATGACGTTGGGCATTTCTCAAAACCTAGTGCACACGCACTTCCAAGGATATTCAGCCTAATTATTCACGGCCAGTGATTGGATACTCCGTAGAGTTCAGTCACCACAAACTATCCAATCACTGGGCGTGACTTATTAGGCTGATACACATGGAAGTTTGCGCACTAGGTTTTGAGAAATACCCAATGTTTTGCAGTGTCAAAATGATGACTTTCTGAGTCCATGTCAGAGGAAAGGGGTAACAGGGCTAAGCTTACTTACCTCTGGTGGATAGAAAGACCAAATGAGATTGAGTTACATAGCACTAAACATTTTAATGAAGACATGTTGTTACATATTTACGTCACTATGCAGCTGTTCAGTGAGTCATACAGTCACCCATGGGTGAGTTAGCTAGCTCCAAAAGAGCTGATGGCCTGTTGGGTCCGCTTGGTTCAGAGAAAGAATTTGTTTTGTTCGTGTCTGGTGTTTAAAACAACACTGTTCCACACATTTACCATATCGTTTTTGTTTATATAACACTGTGAATACTGCATTGTCCAATGGGGGCGACCAGCCTATCTGACTTTGAACAATGCGAAGTAACGTCACTGCTATGATATTGACTGCAACATTTTGAAATGGCAATTCACTAGATTTCATCAGATAACGAGGTCACTTCAGTGTCCCGTGTTGCATGTGAAATGCCGCATTTGAGAGCTTTACATGAAATATCGTCCCGAAATGTTGTCTTACCTAGGGAGAAGATCAAATCGGCAGCTCCACAGTCCCGTGACCTACCTTGACCACCACGCGTAGAATGCTGTGATTGTTTATAACTTTTCTTTTGGTTCACTATGACGACGTTGTCATAGTGACGGACACTGACTGCCATTTAGCTGATTCATTTCGGTGATTTCCCGACCCCCTGCATTGCCTGCCCGAATGACCTTATTTGCAGAGGATTTCTTTAGACTAAATAGTTTAGGTTGGTTAAACTATGATGTAAAATGTATTTGCCAAGTTGCTGACAAATGGATCTTTTTGTGGTACCTCCAAAACACACAGTCAGTGAACCAGACACTTCAGAAAGGGAAAATTGTACACGATTTAACTGTGTGAAGGAAGGTTTTATTTGTTTATCAAGAAATGTAATCAGTCTTAACAAAACACACACGTTTAACAGAACATCCATTCTAAGACTTCGTTTTACCACTGGCCCTTTAATCCCCTAATCATGATACGAATCTTGAATGCTGCAATAATGCATTATGATATTTAAATCAGCCATGGGTGTTGGTGATCGTGTATGGTCGCATGTCTCTGCTTCGACGAAGTGCGCTGGCCAGAAGTTGATCTCTGATCGCGTTCCTGAATAGCTGCTGCAGTTCTGCATTCTTCTCAATCTCCTGAGGGGGGCGCTAGTAGACAGGGAGACAAGTGCATTATGATGATACCTGATCCAATTAAATCAAAAAATATTATTATTGCTATTGCTACATTATTCATAAATGTGCTTCAGCTCTTACATAGTTAGTCTGCATGGATGCAACATTAGACCTATTATACAAACCCCAACTCCGATGAAGTTGGGACGTTTGGTAAACAGTGAATAAAATCAAAATGTTATCATTTTCAAAACATTCAATCTATTCATTAGATGGAGAATAGTGAAAAGACAACATATTAAGTGTTAAAACCGAGAAAAAATATTGTTTTGGGGGACATATGTACTCATTTCTAATTTGATAAATCCAACACGTCTCAAAAGAGTTGGGACGGGGATCAGTGAAATTTAGTAAACATCCAAATAAGATAAAACAACAAAGAAGAACATTTCAAAATGAATTGTACTGACGGACAATATAGGTGTCCAGGTATAAGATCATCACAGAGAGGCTGAGTCACTCAGAATTAAAGATGCAAAGGGAATAATTACCATAGTTATTACATACATTTTTGAATTCCCTTTGATTTACCACGATTGAGTGTATATAAGACATATTTTTGTTAATAAAATCATTGTATAGGTTCATGACATCATGAAATATATATTGGCTGTAGTCTCACTCTAATTCCTGGAGTGCTAGAGCTATTGAAAATTTACCATATTAAGAATGCTTAATGCATGAAAATGATACAGGGGTGTAACATTCTCCTAAACACCTGAGCTCACTTGAAATAGACCCAGAAGACATGGGAAACTGTCCTTTGCTTACAGAAGTCAGCAGAAGTTGTAGAAGTCCATTCTGTTTGACAATAATAGAGCATTGCACATCCTGTGCTACAGTAAAAATGGACCATCCAACTTGTGTTAGTGCTAGCTTCAAAAGTCAGCCTCCATGATGGCATGCGGGTGCAGTAGTGCATTGGTTAAGATGTTCTCACTCATCTGTAGAGTTAAATACAGTGCTGAATGGTATAAATGGGTTTTAAACAGCATGAAAAGCCACTCATGCATTATATTTTGAAGGGAGATCTTCGATTACTGCCACATAGTAAGGTCAAATTGCATTCTCTACTATGTTTTAACAGTTTGGCTCCATCATAAGGACCAGCAGGTGATAAAATGGTGGGTTTTTGGTCAAGACCTGTCACACTGTAAGCACTACAGAAAGGAAAACATTGCAAAACATGACAAGGAATACACCCACCATTTAAGCTGGTGAAATCATGTCCAAGATAGGAATTAACACTGTTTTTTATATAAAATCATCTCATCGGTTAATGTATTTAACTGTTTAGTGTTGTCTTTTGTTTTGTTTTTAGTCTTCCTCGACATTTGCTGCCATTTATTGTCCCCGTCCCAACTCTTTTGAGACGTGTTGGATTTATCAAATTAGAAATGAGTACATATGTCCCCCAAAACAATATTTTTTCTCAGTTTTAACACTTAATATGTTGTCTTTTCACTATTCTCCATCTAATGAATAGATTGAATGTTTTGAAAATGATAGCATTTTGATTTTATTCACTGTTTACCAAACGTCCCAACTTCATCGGAGTTGGGGTTTGTAGGTTAGCCTACATTGATGTAGGCCTAGGCCTATTTATAGGCCTTTGTGAGGGACATAGTTTTGACCTGCCCATACACCAGGGTAGGCCTACCCATTATTATATGAATATACCGTAGGCTAGCCTACTGTTTGTGGTGCTTACTTAAAAAAATAACATTGAATTGAATGTTAAATATAATGTAGACCTAGGCCTACCATGGGATGTAGGCTTATATTAATTTTGTGCACATTGATATTCACATAGGCAGGAGACATACACTGGCACTGATATCATATCACTCATATAGGCCTACCATATTTGACATAGAGACCTATTACATTTCTGTCCCCATGTAGATTTACTGACTGACCCTGGTTAGTGCTCGAATGAGGTGGTTCAGCACGCTGTCTTCCAGGTTTGGACACAGGCTGGTCACCTGACCGATACAGCCCAGCAGACAGGAGATGGTGCATCGCTGGTCCTGACAGAAGTACATACAAAAGTTATAAGCTCCAGTGTTACTACTACGGTGGTAATAACAGCAGTCCCCCTTATTTTCACAGGAAGGACCGACAAACAGCAGAGGAAAAATCCTGTGTAGGCCCAAATTCACAGCAATTTCATTAGGTGTAAGTTTGAAAGTGTACACGGATAGGCTAGTTGTACATGTCTAAAGACACTTATGTAATGCCTCAGTAATACAGAGGTAGTTAAAGTGATACTGTCCCATTTTTTGGAAATAAGCTTATTTTACAACTCCTCTTGAGTTAAATAATAGGGTTTTACCATTCTCTTATACTTCCAACCGTTTTCTGGGTATGGCAGTGCAAATTATACCTCCAAGCTAGCAGTTAACATTAAATCCTATGAGACCAGCTTCCGTCTAACTGGTCTCATAGGAGTCAATGTTAACTGCTAGCTTGGAGGTAAAATGTGCACTGCCATACCCAGAGAACGGTTGAAAGCACAGGGGAACGGTAAGACCCTATTATCTAACTCAAGGGGAGGTGTAAAATAAGCTTATTTCCAAAAATGGGACAGTATCACTTTAAGTCTTTTACAGCGTTCCACTGGTGGAAGAGTGCACACCAGTGGCTATACTGCATCCCAGCATAGATTCCATCTAAAAAATGCAATGTCATGTTTATGATGGCGGTCGAGCTCACCTTGTGTAGAACATTTAGGGGATTTGGCTCTGTGTGGTTCAAGATCAACTGCTGTACATCACTCAGACTCAGGACAGGCTCCTAAAAACATGAACATGACTTTAGTCAATACACAGCATCTAAAGCTCTACACACGCACCCACACACACTCATGTACAGTAGAAGTGGGCAAGACATCAGCGAACACAAACATGGCTGTGTGTCTAGTAGCCTCTTACTGCAGATGGGGTCGCCGGCGGGCCTATTCACTATTTGCTGAAAATACTCAACTACATACGGTAATAACAACATTGGTATGACAGTACAGGGAGCCTTAGGTAACAGATTAAGACATGGCCATTACAATTTTGGGGACAGTAAGGTTATTACATAGGCTCTGCGCAAAGGGGTTAAGTAGACTGTGGCGCTATACTGTGATATGCGTCCACTCTCTTCACTACAGCTACTGTATTTGGTCTGTTAGTGTCAATGACTGTTGACGCCCCCTGACCTTGAGGCGTTCCAGCCAAGTCCACAACAGGTGAGCCAGGACTTTCGGGTCCGTTTCCAAGGCAACCGTAGCCCAGCCGCACACCGTCTTGTTCAGTTCATCCTGTGCAACATCATCATTATAGGACAGACGGTGTGGTTAAGACAGACTATACTGCAGTGTGAGGAACATGCATCCTTATTGCACAGATATCCCAAACTGAACTGAAAATTCAAACGGGACAACTAATGCACACTAGAGTGGGGAATATCATCTCTACAGCTACAAGAAAGACACAGTATAACACACTACACAACTGAGAGAAAGTTGTACAGTGACAACACTTTTTATTATTGCAGTACTGTATTTATGAATGATTGGATTGGATTGGATTGCCAGACTAGCCCTCCTGCTAGACGGGGGTTTCAGGGTTGGGGTTAGAGGGGGTTCCCATGGTGTGCCACCCGGTGGGACTCACCTGCAGCCAGGGCTGGAATGGGGGAGAAATAGGGCCCAGGCACTTTTGTCTTAAAGGGGCCCCTCATGATTAGCGGCGCAGAACTGACTCACCACATTTTTATTTTTATTTATTTTTATTTTTTTTTAATTTACATTTCTGAAAATAGTGGCCCACGGGGGTGTGGGGCCCACCAGGAAATCCCCGCTATGTCAGATGGCTAGTCCAACCCTGCCTGGAGCACAACGACTCTGGACAACACATTTTATTGTTTCAGTATTTATGAATTCAATATTTATGGTTTGCCAGGCATAGCCCGACCTACTAGAGGGGGATTGCCGGGATGGGAGGTTGAAGGGGGTGCTGTGTCGTTACCTGGAGCATGGCGACTCTGGACAACACCTTGTCCTCGGGAGGCTGCTGCTGGGCCATCGCCCTGGCAACCAACCTGGCAACCGACACCTGGCTGCTCTTCCTCTGGTTCCTCTGCAGCTGAGGAGGAGACGATCCACACATAACAGTCAGCAGGTGACACTTGTCTTGCTTCCAATCTCCAGCTTCTTATTGTATTTTTAAACAAATATTTGGCCTTTATCTTTTCGACAAGACAGTGAAGGAGAGACAGGAAATGAGTGGGGGGTGAGAGAGACAGGGGAAGGATTGGCAAATGACCTAGGCCGGAATCGAACCCGGGTTGCCGGTGTAGTAACCCAGTGCCCTACCGTTAGGCCACGGCAGGGCCCAGCTTCTTATTGTTAAAGCCCTTTCTTTGAGTGCTCAAAGGAGTGGGAAAGTGCTATATTAAATGCAATCCATTATCATTACCATTATAAAACAGCTTATTTGTTATGATGGCCATGTACACACACAACACGTTCCTCATGTCTAACTAGGCAAGGCAGTGTGACAACATCCCATACTTTTGCCTTTGCAAAGACTCATGGGCTGGATCTCAAATGGCACACTTGTGCACTTCAGGCACTATGTTTCAGTGCGTAACTAATACGGCATACACACTGAAACATGGACACTGAAGTGCACAAGTGCACCATTTGAGATTCAGCCATACACCTACCAGAGAGAGTAGAGAGAGAGAGGTTCCATTGGCCCATTGTTTCCGGGTTCTATTATTGCAAGGGGGAGGGGGGGGGAATCCCCCTTTAGGCAGACCTAGGCAGACCTAAGGACTGTTCTATTCAATGCTAGGAGTATTATGACACGCCCTTTAGGCAGACCGGAACCTGGTCATGTTAGGTGCCCATAGCAACCTATTACATTGGCATATCTCTATATATACTTAAAGAATCTCTGCACCTACAGTTCAAAGATCCATGCACAGCTTCTAGGTGCTGCTAAAGGCAGGAGTGTTCACACTTACCGCACACTTATTTTCACCTGACGCACAGAGGCGAAACGCGTTGTTCCTGTTCGCTCTGAATAAACGAGCAAAATAGTCAAATAAGTCTGCAGTAAACTTCTGTCTTTTGCCCATTACACCTACCTCGAGCGTGGAGCTGTGCTTGGCCAGAGCCGGGGGCTTCTTCATCTTGCACTTGGGCCTCTTGGCGATGACGCCGTTGTAGAGCATGGGGGTGCAGGGCCGCAGCGCAGCCAGACGCTCCACCTCCTGCTGCCACTGCTCCCGCGTCAGGGGGGCCGCCTGCTGCTGCTGCTGCTGCTGCTCTTGGTACTGCTGGTGGTACTGGTAGTACTGAGGGGGCAGTGGGGTCGGCGTGGGGGTGTTGCGCAGGTCACAGAGCTGCTCCAGCGTCTCCCTCTGGTTCTCCAGCATCAGGGCAAACTCCTCCTGCTGCAAATGGGAAGAAGAACAAATGTATCAGTCTATGTAGTGTTTTCAAAATGTTCCCTCTGTGGAGTCATTTTATGTTGGTTTTTTAATAGGCCTATATATATACAGTGCATATATTTTCTTTTAAAGGGACACTCCACCCACTTGCATCAGGCATTCCATTGCTAGACACCCAGTCATACTTTTGAATGGTCGTGCAACACTCTCTCAATTCCCCCTGAGACAGGAGAAATCTGTATTCACCTCTTGACACTTCCTCCTACAATGATGTAAAAATCGTCATTTTGCATCATTGTAGGAGGAAGTGTAAAAGAGGTGGATTTCTGTTGAGACTACAAGCCTTTTTCCCACCCTTTCAACCCCGCCCATAGGGGATTGGACCTAATGCGCTAATAGACCTATCACAGATCAGTGTGCCAGTGCTTTTGAAATCACTGGCATTGAGGCTCCAGTAAGTCACTGGCAGAGTTGCCTGGGTGTGGCCTGTGGAACTTGGGCATTGCAATGCATTATGGGGATTGTTGTCACAAATCCACAAGCACTAAAAAGTCATTTTCTGCCTTTTCTCTGCCAAGAAGGCACCAAATTAGAAATTTGTGCTACTATTCTACTACATATATGACCCACTTTCAATACATATTCATGCCTCCACCGGTGGAATGCCCCTTTAATGGCTTTTCTGCCTTTATTCTTGACTGGACAGCAGAGGAGAGACAGGAAATGAGTGGGAAGAGAGAAACAGGGAGGGATTGGCAAATGACCTGGGCCGGAATCAAACCCGGGTCGTTGGCGTAGTAACCCAGTGTCCTACTGTTAGGCCACTGAACGTGCAGCAGCTGTCACAAAAACGATTCAAATGTAGTCTAATTTACTTACTACAGCAACATTCACTTTTTAATACTAAAATAGTGTTAAAGTTGGAAGTGTTAACACTGCTAAATTTGTGTGTGTGTTTGTGTGTGTGTGTGTGTGTGTGTTATTGTGTGTGTGTGTGTGTGTGTGTGTGTGTCTGACTGTCCCCCGCCCACCTCGCTGAGGGTGATCTTATGCAGGTCCCCGTCGCTGTAGGAGCGCTTGTTGACCAGCACCTCCCTCTTGCGCTGCAGGAAGCCGAAGGGCTCGTCCCAGGAGGAGAGGGAGGAGTTGGAGGAGGCGCGCCGCATGCCCCAGTCCTCCCGCAGCAGCGCCTGCTTGCGCACCAGCATCTCCTGCACCGCGCGCTGCAGGGACTGGATGGCCGCCCGCCGGTCCAACTCCTCCTGCACCTGTGGACGGGGAGACAGACAAGGGGGCAGGAGGCAGACAAGGGGGGGCGGGGAGGCAGGCAAGGGGGGACGGGGGTGCTTAGTGCTTACCTGGCCTTGTCATCCATATATTTCCACTCAATTATGGTTAGGGAGATGGTCTTAAAGTGATACTGTCCCATTTTTGGAAATACGCTTATTTTACACCTCCCCTTGAGTTAAATAATAAGGTTTTACCGTTGTTCTGTACTTCCAACCGTTTTCTAGTTATGGCAGTGCACATTTTACCTCCAAGGTAACAGTTAACATTGAGTCCTATGAGACCAGTTAGCCGCAAGCTGGTCTCATAGGACTCAATGTTAACTGCAAGCATGGAGGTAAAATTTGCACTGCCATACCCAGAGAATGGTTGAAAGTACGGAACAACGGTAAAACCCTATTATTTAACTCAAGGGGAGGTGTAAAATTAACCTGGCTCTCACACAGATGCTCACGAAGTGTAACGAAGATGCACGAAGCACTAGGGGTCTCGCCAGGCTAGTGTAAAATAAGCTAATTTCTAAAAATGGGACAGTATCTTGAGAGCCTTACTCCACCCTACACGTCCAGCCATGGCTGAAGTGCCCTTGAGCAAGGCCCCTAACTCCACATTGCTCCAGGGCCTGTAGCAAATATCCTGTGAAACAACTAAGTCCCTTTGAATAATAATAATAATAATAAATGTGCACGTTAATGGCGTTGGGCCCACAAAATATCGTAGAAAGGGCACCTGCAAGATGTTTGGCGATCGAAAGCCATTGGCCGTCCAGGCTTCCTGTCCCAAACCAGTTAGTGGGGCTCACAGGGATAGACAGGCTTCATGAAATTCAGCAGGTTTGGTAGAGATTCAGGGGGCTTATTTGAAGGTGTCTGGGTGATTCAGGTGTGGGTTGGGTGGTTAGGGACTGATTTAATGGAGCTGGTGTTCGGTGAATATGCAATTGTGGTATGATTGATGAGTCAGGTATCTGAGCTACAACCCCTACCCCCACCCTGCTATGTCACATGACCTCTGACCTCATCGGGGCTGTCGTTGCCCAGGGCGATGGCGGTGAGCTGGCAGCAGAGCAGGTGGAGGATCTTGGGCGTGTGAGCGAGGGCGCGCGCCTCCTCGCCGTGCAGGATCATGGCCTGCCGACGCAGATACTCTCCCAGGCTGAAGGAGGCACCGTGGCGCAGCGACAGGCAGGGGTAGACCACCAGCTGGCTGCCCAGCAGGCGAGCGAAGTCGAAGACCAGGCTGATCTGCGAGCGTGTCTGGATGGAGCGCGGACGCTTGATGCGCACAAAGTGCACCGCCTCGCTGGCACTGATGTGCAGTGTGTAGACCAGGTAGCATGCTATCAGCACCCCTGGAAATATAGTACATAATCACGCATGTATACATACTTACATACATACAGTACATACATTCATACATACATATATTCATACATACATACATACTGTACATACATGCATACATACATACATACATACATACATACATACATACATAGGCATACTGTATATGCACAGACACGTGTGTATAGACACACACACACACACACACACACACAACGCATACAGTAGACACGCATACAGTACATGCACATAGACACAAAAAACACAAGATCAGTAAAGTAGAAAACCATCATGATGTTGTGTGTGTGTGTGTGTGTGTGTGTGTGTGTGTGTGTGTGAGAGAGAGAGAGAGAGAGAGAGAGAGAGAGAGAGAGAGAGAGAGAGAGAGAGAGAGAGAGAGTCTTTACTTAGTACGCCAGCATAAGACAATTTACCTGTACGCCCAAGGCCCGCATGGCAGTGCACAGCAACTTTGCCCTCCCTGACAGAGAAGGCCAGAACCTTCACAGCATCCAGCATCCCCACCAGGGACGATACTCCGAAGTCTGGCATGCCAAAGTTATAGAAGTAGACTAGGACAGAAGACAATCAGGGTTAAAGAAGAAGTATACCAGGACTGAAGAATGGCAAAACCAAACAATTACTGTGTGTGTGTGTGTGTGTGTGTGTGTGTGTGTGTGTGTGTGTGTGTGCGCGCGCGTACGTGCATGCGTGCGCACGCGCGCGTGTGTGTGTGTGTTTGTGAACATGTTTTAATTGAGTGTGTGCCAGGTAACTGTATGTTTGTGTGTGTGCGTACGTGTGTGCGTGCATGCGTGCGTGCGTGCATGCGTGCGTGTCTCACTCTGGTTCTCCATGAAGGCCTGGGGTGAGTATGTAAATCCACTGAGTTCCAGGCCTGGGCCACAGTGAGCATGTTCCCCTGGCAACTGCATATTGATGAGGGACTTGATGTTCAGCCTGTGGAACACAGAGAAGGGGGGTCACTATGACAACATGGTGCAGGGAATCAACAAGCCAACATGCTCCGTGCGCCAAAGGCCTCCCATGAGTCAGGTAGGTTGTGACTGTGGACAAGTGACTACACACACACACACACACATGTGCACACATACACACACGTGCGTGCGTGCGCGCGCGCGCACACACACACACACACACACACACACACACACACACACACGTCCACACACATGTGACCATACATCATCTCTAAAGGTCTTCATGTCTACTGACAAATGTAACTAATGTAATTATTGTACTTAAAATACACCTTTTACGATGTGAATGTCATTGTGAAAATGAATGTTGATAGGACCACAGTAGTATCACTAGTAGAGTAGGTCAATAGCCTTAGTCTCACTGCAGGGCCAGCCCCGGGCTGGCCCGGACAAAAGGGGGCTGACGGTGATCTCATCAAAAGGGGGCTAGGTGCTAAAGATGACCGCCGGGCCAGGTTGTGGGGCTAAGGGCCGCTTTCCCTGGCCCGTCGAATTCGATGGGCCAGCAAGCACCGCCGAGGCTCGGAGGCGGGGTCAACCTCGGGCGATATAGCCCACGTGCGATATAGCCTACCAGACCTTCGGCGATAATAGCGCAAAAGCTAAATAAGCCGACATAAATGTCATGTGTGAGTATTTGTGAGACACTTTTTATTGGTGTCCAGTGGAAAGCATGCCAAATCACGATAATGGCACAAGAGTTGGCGGCTAAAAGCAGAAAAAAGCCGACATGACTTAGCTATGACATCCCAAGTTTAAGTGTAGTGGTGCCCATGATGCCCTGATAACAACAAAAAAGTTATGTTGGCTAAATAACTTTAAAAACACAAACAGAATTGCCAAAGTTGCATCTTATGAAATTATGCCATAAGAAAGCCAAACACCCCAAACTAATAATTTGCCCAGAATTTAGCGATAAGTCCCCCATGCAGCCACATTATTACACAGTAAAGCACAGCTGTTATTGACTTAGGCCTATTTAAAATCATCCTCACTCTGCTGCCCTAGTGTCTCATGTTTTGCAGACATACTAAACCATAGGCGTACGTTTTGCAGACATGTGCCATAGTGCGCACACTTAGAATTCCCTGCAGGACACACACCGATGTTATGCAGATTGAACGACTTGTAGGCTACGCTACTTCCGTGGCTACTTTAATAAATAGTCGCTATTCCCCTGGCTCATCATTTTCTATAGCAGCTGATGAAGATGCTATGTCTCCGGGATTTGGTCTCTTTTCACATGGTAACTTATTCAATTACCTGCACATTCACCATGAATAGACAGGTGGCACGCCGCAACGAGGGGGTGTGTCGCTATGTCCGGGGCTCATAATTTTCTATAGCAACTGATGACGGTGCTATGTCTCCGGGATTTGGTCTCCTTTCACATGGTAACTTATTCAATTACCTGCACATTCATGTCTCGCTATGTCCGGGGCTCATGCTTCTGTGCGCTATTGGGGGGATTAACTGGGCATGTTCGCACGTCTCCTTCTGTTCACTCTCTCAGTTGTCGAGCTGCTCGTATTTTCATGCGTCTTTGTCTTCTTAACATGCGCTGCGTCCCATACAGCTTCTGAATCGACAACTTTGCCATGTAATAAAACTGTTCTTGAAAGGCAAGCCATTTTCTTTGCAGTTCTTGTCGTCTTTGTCCGTAGGCTACGAGCCAAACGGCGACCTGCTCCAGCAGAGTTTGCTCCGTTTTCTTCTCCTTCTTTGTCGTTGTTCTGTTGTTGTCCTTCTGTGATTTGGGGCGAAAGTGGGCTGTGCCCGACTGACGTTTCACAAACAAGGCGTGTACCTGAATGTGCCTGGGGTCGGCTATGAGTCCGATCAGGCAAAAAATGGCCCGGTTGAAGCGCGGCTAATGAGACCAAGGCTAATGTGAGTGAGTGAGTGAGTGAGTGAGTGAGTGAGTGAGTGTGTGAGTGAGTGAGTGAATAGTACATACCTGTGGAACTGATCTATGATGTTGTATTTCTTAATGATGTAAGTGGATGGCCTCGCCATAGCCAAAATCTCATCCGTGACCCTGATAGAGAAGACAGGGAGAGCTAAATGATCCTTCACAAAAGTTTGTGGGTGTGTGAGGAGTGAATACAGTAGTTAGAGAGAAAAAATTAAACATTAAAAAAAGAGCAACGGGAGCTTGGTGTCGTAGACTTTTCTTTCAGTTTTTTCAGAGTGAATACAGTATACACACATGTACTGCTATCTGTGTATAAAGACTGTAAAATAATCATGCTGTAGCTAGAAAAGAACATTTTTCGAGGTTGTGTGACACTAATAGATAGTGTTTCTGTCTAGGAGAAGATGGCCCTAATGACATGTTGGTTCTGATTCCCCACAAACACATATAGATACAAATAAAAAACCACAGTGCCAGAAACCATCTCTCAGTTCCTGGCAGTCTGCGCACACAAACACTCATGCACGCACACACATGTTTGTTTAGTACCACCATGAGATGTTCACACACAGACTCATACACACACAGAGACACACACACACACAAACACACGCACACATGCACACACACAAACACACATACTTTCTCTCACGCACACACAAACACACGCACACATGCACACACACAAACACACACGTGTGTGTGTGTTTGCTCAGAAACCCACCATGATGAGAAGACACCCCTGACGATCTGTTGGCTGGGCTTCCAGCAGTAAGGCCCCTCGTAGCGGCAGTCGCGGCCCCCGCAGGCCAGCAGGCAGATGATGCGCGGGGGGATGGCCCGCACCAAGCGCTCCCTCGCCTGGGAGTAGGAGGGCCGCGGCACCGGCACTTGGGGCATCATGGCCACAGGCCGCACTCAGGTGGAGGAGAAGGAGGAGGAGGTAGCGGTGGTGGAGGAGAAGGAGGTGGAGGTGGAGGTGGTGGGTGGGTGTGTGAGGATTGACAATGGGAGGTGAATAGGACAGAAGTGAGGGGAGGAAATATCAAACGCTGGCGAGAGAACAGGAGAGGAAAGGACAGGAGAGGAGCTAGAGCAAAGAGATAGTCAGAAAAGTGGAGGGGGAAAGGGAAAGGAGTGTAGGTTGAGGGGGGTGAATAGAAGAGAAGCGAGGAGAAGAAATAGAAAATGATGGAGAGCAGAAGGAGAGAGGAGACGATGGAGTGGAGAACGGATGGGGAAGGAAAGCGGACGTGAAGGAGTGTAGAGGTGGTCAGATGAGAGGAACGAAGGAGGCAGAGAAGGGGATATGGGGGATGATGAGAGTGGAATGGGTATTGGAGTGGAGGTTGATGAGTTGAAGAGACTCTTGCAGAGGAAGTAAAAGGTCCTTAAGTCTTAATTTCCTCTGGGTATTGAAGTATATCAACAGTTAATTTTGCAGTGTTAATTCAACGCTTAATGAGTCACACAAATGTTTCACTTTTAACACTCACAGTGTTGGTCCTATAATTCTCTGAGTGTTGAATTGACAATGTTCAATTTACTCTCCACTTTATAATGTAAAGGGTAGGTGGGAATGGGCTAATAGTACAAAACAGAGGAGAGGAGACAGGGTGAGGAAATTGGGACGGAAGACAGAAATGAAAAAGACAGGTGGTCAGAGAAGAGGAACTGAGGATTTGACTGTGATTTGAGTGAAAGAGAGGGGACCACAGAGGAAGAGAGGGACTGAAAGAGAGCAAGGGAGGGGGATGGAGGAGGTGAGAGAGCAAAGAAAAGTGTAGCAAAGGGCAAGAGAAAGAGAAGACTGATATGGGGAGGGGGGGCTACTACTGAATGACTAGTAGACACACATCACTGCAGACATCACAGCAGAGGGAGTCGGGCGTGGGGGGTGAACAGAGAAGTATATCAATCAATCAATCAATCAATCAATCAATCAATCAATATTATTTATATAGCACATTATCAAACAAAGCTGTTATTCAATGTGCTAGACAGAAAGAGAGAAGAAAATGTTTTGTTGTATTAGGCCTATAGATACTAGATAGCTACCTATCACCAAAGGTAGATGAAAATAAAGCTGTTGTTAACTTCTTTTTAAAACAAGATACTGTTGGGGCAGTGAACAGGAAGCTGGTTCCAGCATTTGGCAGCATAATGTAAATACCATTTCACCCTGTTTGGACCCGAGGCACAACCAGCAGAGGAGACTCTGAAGATCTAATACATCTACACAGTAAAAAAAGAACTGTTGTTTTTACGGTAAATTGCTGGCAGCAGTGGTTGCCAAAGTCTACCTTTAAACAAATAACGGTATATTTCCTTTTTACATTTTACGGTAAAATTATGGCAGCAGTGGTTGCCAAAGCCTACCGTTAAATAAATAACGGTATTATTATTTTTTACATTTTACGGTAAAATTATGGCAGCAGTGGTTGCCAAAACGTACCATTAAATAAATTACGGTAAAAAATTATATGATATTTTTACGGTGAAATAATGGTAGTAGTAGATATCAAAACTATACCGTTAAATTACGATACAAGTTTCCCCTCATGTACGGCAAAAACATGTGTATACATTTTAAAACGAGGTGATTTTTGCAGTATTTTACAGTAAAAAAAGCATTGTACCGTTAAAGGGGGGGGGGGTATGGGGCTAAGTGAATGTGTGGGTGTGGGTGTGAGTGTGTGTGTCTGCGTGAGGGGGGCTAATAAGGTAAGTGAAGGTGTGTCTGTGTGTGTATGCGTGTGTGTGTGTGTGGGGGGGGGATTGGACGGATTATATTCAGGTGAGTTCAATTATAGAGTTACAATCAGACAACTGATTGGACTGATTATACTCAGGTGAGTCCAATTATAGAGTTGCAATCACAGACAACTGATTGGACTGATTCAACTCATTGGAGTCCAATAAACATCAACTTAATTAGATACCTAAATAAATGCCCAATTGCTAGATTGTCTAGTGCAGGCAGGTGGACCAGTCTAGTATCATCAATGAAGGATATGCAAATCCATTCTTTATTTAAAAAAGGCCTGAAAATAACCTTAAGGAACATGAAGGCCAAAGCTAGTGGGGCAAGCAAGCTAACAAACAAGCTAGTTACTGTAGCAAGCCATGCAACCACCCTTACAACGTGACCTGCTAGCCGGGCCGGCCAGGCCGGGCCAGGCCAGGCCAGCCGACCAGCCGGCCTTACAGCCAGCCAGCCACCTAGCTAGCTAGCAACCAGTGAGCAGTACAATGCAACAGTCCCTGTTTAAATACATGTTCAAGTGAACCATGTGACCCGAGTGATGAAGCGTTTGGCAGGTGCAGGCAGTAAGTTAATCATTGCATGACAGCCCTTAGCACTCAGGTGAGGTCAGGAATTGATTGATAGATTGATTTGGATGGGGTAGAATGACAGTTTCAAATAGACTGGGCTACTTCTAAGAGACTAAGGTGCTGTTTCCACGTAGCAGGATATTTTTTTAGCAGGGTATTTTTTTCTCCTGCTACGTGGAAACGCAACATGTGGATAAAAAAAATCCTCCATTGTAACAAATGCGTTTCAGACCCCTAAACCGGATATTTTTTTCTCCTGCTATTTTTTTCTCCTGCACCTGGATTTTTAAATATCTGCTACGTGGAAACGGAAGGCCAAAACCAATGCAAAACCAATACAAGCAGGAGAAAAACATATCCACATATAAAAATATCCAGCTACGTGGAAACGGCACCTAAATCAAGGGATTACTGTCCCAGGTAGACTTTTTCAGATTATACTAGCCTATAGGTATATTTTACACATTAAATGAGGCTAAACTGTAGGCTGTTACCGGAGAAATAAGTTATAGTGAATTACTGCAAAATGTGCAAACTGTTGCCATTTGCAGTCCTTAACTGTTGCACAGTTTATTCAGTTGCCAGCTTCATTGTTGTCTACAACGTGGAGGCACCTGGAGCCAAGTAGACAGGCAATATGTTTTCTGTGGAGTAATTAATATTTAATTCATTATAACCTCCATTGCTTTCTGTTGGGTAGGAGGAGTGCAAAGAAAGATATTCTGAATTTTGAAGAGGTTTACTGTGTCAATTTGCCTCTCAATCGAAAACTCTGATGGCAAAGCCTCAAAGTCCAATAAGGGAAAAAAATATTGCGGTGGAGAATTTTTCGCAGGATGAACTAGAACACATGCAGAGGGTTGTACTCTAAGTTAATACTCATTGATGGCTACTAATCAAATAGCGTGTTGACCTCAAACTCTGCCTGTTACAACCAGCCTATCAGTGGTTTGACAAGTTACACCTGGAACAAGTGCAATCACAAGAGATCTATTGGACTAAAAGAGGACAAAAAGCCTAACACGACCAGAAAGAGCACCTACTTTTTGTAGTATACACAATGTGAAGAAAAGCAGAACAGAGTTCTTTGTCTGTTGGTTCACAATTTGGTTCACTAACAGAGGACTGAGTTTGGTTCACTTATAGGGGACTCAACAAAAATGGCTGCTCATGTTGCTAAAACATTTGGAAATTGGGGAGGCATGTTTTCATAACTCTCTAGGGAGTTAAACATTAACTCTCTAGCTCTCTTAGCTCAACAACTCGGAGTAGTCAAATAACTCTGTAGTGTTGCTACAACTCTTGATGTTTAGATTTTGGCTGAACACCAGTCTAACTCTGATCAATCTAACTCTGACAGATTTGCTGTGTACATATGTGTACACCAGTGAAAAATAAAGTCATGTAGCCTACCGTTTCTTGACTACATCTTCCCTTAACAGTATTTTCCAATATTTTCTTTCCAGTGAACAGTTCAGTATTTTCTACATATTGACACCAGTGAAAAATAAAGTTATGTACCATTTCTTGACTACTTCATCTCACTTAACGGTATTTTCCGATATCTTCGTTTACAGAGAACAGTCCAGTATTTTCTACATATGACACCTGTCAAAAATAAAGTTATGTAGCGCTTTTTGACTAAATAGTAGCTTGCCATATTTAGTACAGAGATTAACTGTTTTACATTTTACGGTCACTGACTGTTGCAATTTGACAGTTTTTTGCCGTAATTTCAACGGGCATTTTTTATATTGCTCTATTTAGAACGAAGCCGTATAAATGGGCATAGCATGACATTCGTATGCTTGCCCTATTGGGCAGGAGGCTTAATAGTTGTAAAGCCAATGTCTGAGCCAGGAGGTAGTAAGCAAACATGGAGGCTACCATGTGTACAGACACCATGGTTTAGTTATATGTTATTGCCAAACACCTTAGGTATAGGTTATTGCCATCATTTATGCTTCTTATCTTATTCACAAGTGTTGTCATTTTCATGTTTACCAACACCATCCATCTCGTTAAGTATTCATTATGACTTGGACATTCACTTCATAGATGAATAGGATCTTCTCCATGTCTGCCATTTTGAATTAGCTGCAAACCCTACTGTTCTTTGATCAGACCAGTACACTGAAAAAAGAGGGAATGGCGGGTCTTTGAATTAACCTATATAAAGTAAATAGATGCAAAACAATTCATTAACATTCCTTGAGTAAACATGATTTCATCAAATAAGGATAATGTGTTCTTGGAGACTGCTGAATTGGCATGTTTCTAATGCTTTGAATGAACATGATTAAGTTGTGTCTGGGGTGGCCTCCAGTCCTGAGGTGGCGCTAGTGCACCACTTTCTAAGACAAGAAGAAGCCGGAAAGTTTCAAGCCAGAGAGCCGTTCCCCTCAATCAGCTCGGTCCTACTCTTCAGTCTCATCTCGCTGGAATAGTGTTGTCATGTGTGAAGATATACACGAAATTGAGTAAGTAACTGAAGTACTTTCATTTATGGTGGGCGATGTACTACTGCTCTTGTGTCTTTTGTGTGTGGAAGCTGAGCTTAGACTCTACTACATTTACCCGCGCAGTGCTCTTTGCTTAGTAACAGGTGCACTGCAAACACATGCAGTTGGCTATGCCCCATGTCATTTTAGAAAAGAATGGAAAATATGTACATTTAGGATATTCAAAGGATGTAGTAAAAACTGCTACTGTACAACAATCTAGCTGGTTATCTTCAGTTAATAGCTATATTTGCGCGGGAGGGTCTGATCCGTTAATGGGGGAGGGGTGGTGAGGGGTATGCACAGAACTAGAACTTGATCGAACACGTTGCATGCTCACGAGAACAGAGGGCTGGCGTCGTTTCGGTGTGTTCATTTTAAGCCAAGTATTCTATTTTTAAAGTTTTCTTTTCTTATCCAACCCAGGTGTTTAATGCACACATGCACTTGTGGTCTTAACCGAAGATTAATCAAATGTAAGCTTTCCTGCACACGAAGTCAAAGAACAACCGACCTAGATAGAGTGCATATAACCTGAATTTAAACTTTGCACAGGGAATTGGATGAAACATGTGGGAATAGTATCCTATTTATTGAAGTGCATATCACTTTTTTTACTTGCACTTATGGTGCAATGCAAAGCATGCACTGCCTTGTTATCTCGTTTTACTTAGCCTATATCTTCCTCTTTTAAGTGGAGCATTGTTTACAAGTAGCCTAGTTTACAGAATGCATGCTCCTCATTCACGAATCCTGTGCTGTTTATTAAATGCTTAACCTCACCAATTCCTCCTTTCTTTCTTTCTTTCTTTAAGGACTTCTGCTGCACTGTTCGAAGTCTGTAAGGTAAGACATTCAATGCTGATTGTCTTTAAGGTTTTTATATTGTTTTTATATTGTGTGAATTTGTGTGTGTGTGTGTGTGTGTGTGTGTGTGTGTGTGTGTGTGTGTGTGTGTGTGTGTGTGTGTGTGTGTGTGTGTGTGTGTGTGTGTGTGTGTGTGTGTGTGTGTGTGTGTGTGTGTGGCTTTTCCCTAATGTTTATGATTTGTCAATCCTTTGGGCTCTTTATGCCTTTTCAGATCAGTGCTGAATTCAAAAGAATAACCACAGTTCCCCTGCAATCCAAGCAACTGTTGCTGAATTGGCTGATGTAAGTTTCTGTATTTTTTGCCTGTCTACTTGATGGTTCCTGAGCAGAAAGCCTTTTTTACTATTGAGTTACACCCATGCATGTTAAAACCCCATAGAGAGGATCATGATCTGCCTTAGTAGTCATGGTACCAGTACATTCATATGCATGTTTCTTTTGGTGGCAGTCAGCTTCCCAATGTTGATGCCATTCATAGAATCCCAAAACAAATCAGTCCCACCACCATTTTTGACCGTAAACATGGGACTATTTTCTTTATACTTCTCCCTTGGCTACTATCACACATGCTTGAAACAATATAAAGCAAATGTGTTCATCATGGTTTCATCAGAGACAAACAGACTTCAGATATGGATTGCTGGAACCATGTCCTGTGGTCTGATGACACCAACATGAACACATTTTTTCGGATGGTGTCAAGCATGTGTGATCTTAACCAAGTGAGTAGTACAAAGTAAACTGTCCCATGCTCATGGTCAAGTAGTGGTAGTGGGACAGACATGGTTTTAGGCTGGATGCATGGCGTCAATATTGGAAATCTGAATTTCACCAACATGTACCATGACAATTGAAGCAGATCATGATACAGTCTGTGATTTTAAAGGCGCAGAGAGTGATTTTTTTAAGTAGTTTATTTCCAGAACTCATGCTGCACAGGTTACAAATGTTCTCCTTTTCTTTCTTTCTTTCTTTCTTTCTTTCTTTCTTTCTTTCTTTCTTTCTTTCTTTCTTTCTTTCTTTCTTTCTTCATTTCATTAAGTTGTACAAGATGCACCATTTCTGAGGACTTCTGGCACAGTGGCCTGCACTGTTCAAAGTTTGCAAGGTAAGACATTCAATTCGGATTGTCTTAAATGTTTTGATTTGTGAATTACAGCATTTTATCTCCTTTCTTGAATGTGTGTGTGGCTTTCTCCTAATGTTAATGATTTGATTGTTAAATCCTTTGGGCTCTTTATGTCTTTTCAGATCAGTGCTGAATTGAAAAGAATCACCACAGTCCCACTGCAATGCCCTGCACTGTTCCAAGTCCACAAGGTAAAGCATTCACTTTGGCCACAACCCTACCCAGTGCACCTTAACAACTTGACTCCTGCTTTAAATTAGCTGTTACCTGAAAGGGGGTGACTAAATATTCCAGTGGTATAAGGAGCTGCTTCTCGAATTTTTATATTTAAATTTTGTCGTACTCTGACCAGTGAATATTAGATTATTGCTTAGTACTAGAATTGGAGTTATCTGAGACAAGATGATCTGATCTGAGAAGTGTTGATGACTACCTCCCTGGTGTTCCCACGCTCAGTGTGGAGTGTGACACTAGTTAGTTTGTATGCATTGTGCTATGCTCAACATGACATTGAGAGGCTTCAGTTGAAAGTGAGCAAGCTATCCCACGGTTTCCTTATTCCAATACACTTACTACACAATGCATGTGCAGCTAAACAAAAAGAAATATTAATATCTTCTATGTAGAAACAAAATGAGCACTACTATGAAGTGTATAATATCTCAGAGCACTTTGTTGACACATGTTTTTCTCTCTGATGGGTGGGGGGGGGGTAGAAATCAGAGTCCACAGAGTGCATTATATTGCCCATTGTATGTCTGCCTAGAATATTGCATGTTTTATTTTTAATCACTTAAGTTATCAGGGAAACTTATTGAGATGGGGAAAACTGTAATAACTTCTTATTTCAGCCCCTTGACAGATAAGCCCTGCATGCCATATTACTGCACGCATGCACAAACGCCAGAGAGGTTCTCAATTCATCTCAGATCAGAGAATATCAGAGAGCAGAGAAATGCAGTAGACTTTTCCTTCGAACAGTATATATCGTACCTGTATATGCATAATGAAACTTGTTCTCTTAATTGAGATGAACTGATCCTTACATCTCTGTGCTCTGAAACACCTTAAATAGAGGATTGGCATCACTGGTTGTCTACTACAAGCCCCTTGTAGGTCCCAGCCAAGGACACAGTAGACCTGGGGTGTTGTTCCATATGAGAGTGAACTTTTTTCATTGGCCTGGGCCCACTGGTATTCCTGTGACACACCAAGTTTCATGTCAAAGTCTTGTCATGCTATGCAATGATCTTGCAGGCCATATAAAATTACTTCATGGGTCACAATTGGCCCTGGGTTTGAGTTTGACATCCCTGCAGAATGAAGGCAACTACACAGCTTTGGCTCTGGTATTTGACAACCTCAGGCCAATTCACACCAGCGTTAAATCATCATCCAGGTCCCATATCAGAATTACAACTGAGAATCTTGACAGTGGAACAGAGGACATGCTTTGGACTTTGCACTAACCTACTGCCCAGCTTAATGTTGATTTATTTGTTAATTCAAATGGCTTGGTTAATTTGTGTTTATTTACTTTTGTCTGTGTTGAATAGGTCATGGATGAAGTTGCCGTAGACGAAGCAATTGAAGACATCACTATTGGAATCTGCTCTGACAGAAGATTGGGCATCCCACCCTTAGGACATTGTCAGTTTTAGTGTATGTCTGTCACACACGTGACACCCAATCGGAAAGGACTCTTTTTTTCAGCAACTAAAAAACAGCAGTTATTGGTGGTCCACAAAGAGGACAACCAAATGAATGGTGGACTGCCAGATGCACGCGCACATGCATACAGTATACGCGCATGAACGCACACACGCACACCTACAAGTGTGGACTAATGCGCTTAGTCAATGAGCTAAAAGGACTGTATGTAGAGTGAATTTTATTTGTGTCCGATGTGTGCACATGGATGCTAATCCAGCAAGAGAGCACTTTTTCACAGCAACCAAACAAATTATTTTCTTAAAGGTGCACTGTGTAGGATTGTGACCAGAGTAGGCAACTATGCTGCACATTGAAACGGTGCTGCCTATTACCAACTGTGTCCTTTTCATGAATATTTACTTAGTAATAAACGGAAATGTGTTAGTATGACCAAAGTTCAGTAAGTGTACTAAAAATCTGTATTTCTAGAAATTCAAAATGACAGCCAGTGGAGAAGATTCCTCTCTTTCCTCCTCCCCCTTTCATGTATGGAAAGAGCAATTTCCCCAGTCATAACGACAACTTAAAGTTTGGTGGTGGTAAATATTCATGAAAAATGCAACATTTGTGCATGGGCAGCATGAAATCTCAAAATAAACTACTGAAAATAATACACAGTGCACCTTTAAAGCGAATTGGACTTTCTTTTTGTTCACAGACTCTGCTCGTTGTATTTCCTGCTCGTTGATTGGTCTAAGAGTAGCAGTTATTTGTGACTGTCCTTATGTTTTGTATATCTGTGTGCATTTTACATGCGTACAGTGAAAGTCAATACATTTAATCACAGAATTCTTACTCCTTTTTTTGTTTTTGTTTGCACATGCCTGTACATCAAATTGTGATCTGCAATGCATTTGTATAGCCTAGACCTAATATTTTTACCATATTTTTTATTTATTTATTTATTTATTTATTTTTTTGGGGGGGGGTGGATTGAGACTAAAGAATCATGTTACTGAAATGTAGCTGTATGCATGATTCCATCACCTTCAATAAACATGAAAAAAATACTTTCAAACTATGTCAAAGTTTTGTGTTCTTCCAACATATTTTCTGGTTAATGGAATACCAATTAATTGTTTAGGATTAAAGTGATTTCATCACCTCTGATTTAGGTGAAAAAAACATTTTGTGACAATTTAAAAAAATCACATTGTTCCAACACATTTTTATGAGGCTGGAACATGAATAAGTTGTGTTAGGTTGAGGTGATCCAATCACCTCCGTTTAAGGTGATAAAATCACTTAAACCTTACACAATAAATATAGGGGAAGAAATCATGTTGACCTTACACAATTGGATTGTGTGGGACCGATGTACACATTAAAATCATGTAGATCCAACGAATATTTTCTTTCAGTGTACCAAAATATTAGTTTATTACTTAGTAAATATTTATGAAAGGATCAAATTTCAGATAAAAGACAACACATGTGAAAATGTTTTGAAACATATGTTGGTCCTTCTTACTTATGTTTGTGTGTATGTGTGTGCGCATAAACGCTTCAAGTTACTGGCCAGTTTATGGTGTGTGTGTGCGTGTGTGTGCATGTGTGTGTGCATGTGGGCACAAACCTTTAGCAGCTTACCTGTCCATGTGTGCTGTGTGTGTTCGTCTTGTGTTCAGCATGATGAGGAGGGGTCTAAGGCTGAGAGACCTGGAGCCATCTTGCTATACGCATGTGTATATCCCCAATTATGTATGTATGTGTTTGTGTGTTTACGAGTGTTGCTGTGTGTGCACCCCAGTACTCTGACCCATCTGCCGGAGCTTAAGCCTTATTAGCTGTCATAAGCGCTATCAAGCATGCGCCATACACACACACAATACACATACACATCACAGTAAGCCGAGTTATATAAGCCTATGTCAGCATAGCTACTCTCATTCCCATCCCCCAGGCCATTTTACACATTCTCTAGAGCCTGTCCACCTTCTCCACCTTTTTACTCTGTTTTCACTTAAACTTCATGTTGTAACATTGGCCTCGTTTAAATGAGAGACAGTTAATCCAGAATGAACTCAATTTAATTCTGAGTAAAACTTAATTACGGTTTGAAAATAGCATGTAAACTCTTCACAATTCAGAATGAAATGAAAGTGTAATAAACTTGAACGTGAACTATTTAATTCTGAATGATTCATTCAGAATTAAAAACATCATGTAAATGTGGCCATTGTGTGACATTTTGTTCCACAGTGAACTCTACTGTGACTGTGGTCATATACAGTACTGTTGAACCATATTGTGTTATTAGCCCACGTCTCTGCTGACACCACCAGTCCTGCTCATTCAGCTCTCACTCACACATAGTATAGGCTCCAAAGTGCACACAGCACACCTACTCGTATTCGAGTTCTCGTATCGTGCCTTACTTCTGTCCTGCAGCATCGTGCTTCACTTAATCTACTTTCCTGGGAGTTTACAGTCATCAGAACAGTTGTTTGAAATTAACCACAAGGCAAAAAAGCTACTGTATGCCTTTACCTGTTGCATAAAAGAAGCCTCTGTTTTATATAATGCTGTATTCTGTTTGTATAATGATTATTGTATACCATACTTTAAGTCTTTTGTATGTGGCAATCTGCAATTTCCTTACAAGTGATACAAAAGCAATTTAATTACAAGAAGTAATACAAAGCGACAGATGAATTGAGTATTCTACATACAGAAGACAAGAGTCCACAGTCAAAGTATTAATTTATTTATTATTATTGTTATTATTATTAGGGGAAGTTTCTGTATGACCCCACTTTTGCAGGCATGCGTCACTGGCACAGACAAAAAGCCTTCATTATCAGTAGATAACTAATCAAGTGACACATAGCCTCCATTTGTAGTTCCTTGCCATACAACCAGTTGAAGTTGAAGTTTAACCACAGACGCAATTCTTGTTTTGTGTATTGTTTTGTTTGTGTGCAAACTACTTGTACAACAAAATGTGTACAATTACTGTAGCAGCACCAGGTCATTCTACAAAAAATTGACATTTTATGAATTAGTTTTGTCACCCCTGTTGTTGACACTAGTAGGCTACACAAAATGCCCCCAATATCCAAAGCAACAGTAATGCAAGTCCCATTCATATTATCAACATTAAAGGTGTGGTACATCTTTGCGTTTAATTTCCACTTGTTGATGATTTACTGAAATAAAATGAAAATGAAAATGAAAATGAAAATGAAAATAAAATTGCATTTCAAAGGCCAGATCTACTTATTTTACTGAATGGATCATTTCAAATTTGAATCAACACTTTTAATGGAAAATGAAACAATTTTGTAGAAAGACCCACAAGGAGGAGGCCAGTATATATGGAAATATGCTAGCCCAAAGAGAACGGCAACACGGCCACCATTGGGTCACAATGGAGTTTTTCTGTGAATCTGATCATCCAGAAAAGTGCATGCCAGCTGTCTGTATTTGACATATGGCCTTCTCCCTCTGCCCACTGCTCTCTGTGATGAAAAGAAAGGAAGACAACAGGAGAGGGATAGATGGAGGAAGAAAGAGTATATTACCCCTTATTTTAGTCGCTTACACCAGCCGATAGCACTGCCAGTGATAAAATTGTAAAACACATCTAATTAGCCCAAGTAGTTTACCCTCAGCGCTGAGTCTGTATTGTAACATGGCTGTCTCCAAAATTGTAATGAACACGTCTTAATCTGTTACTGAATGTCACAGCAATGTTGTTATGATGTACGTGAGTATTTTCAGCAACGCATGAATAGGCCTGTCAACGGACCTATCTGCAGTAAGAAGCTACAAAAGATCAATGATGCACTGATGCTGTCAACAGTATTAATTAAAATAGCACATGTCTCTACTGATGGGCTCTTGATGTAGCTTTCTGTGAGTTCATATTACCCCTCAGCCTCATCAGCAGCGGTCCACCCCTGGGAGCGGAATCAGCATCATCACCATCACATCTTCATCATCTTCATCCTCATCATCACAGTCCTCCTCCTCAGTGGCTGGAATCTGGAAGGGTATTGTACATTAGAGCATGGCCTTGACCATAAACAGAGCCTTGATGTAAATATGAGCCGCACGTTTTGCTGCCAAGTTTAGAAGGATGCACATACTTACCCAGGGCCGGCCCAAGCTTTTATTTCATACCACCACCTACTCAGCATCAGATAGCCTACTCCATAATCCTATAGGCCAAAATATGGATCCCTTAAGAAAACAGTTGGGAACCATTGCTATTGGCTTCATAGTTTGTGTAACAATCTGTAGCCTACCCACTGTCATTAGGACTACCATAATATGTAATTACATTACATTTAACAGATACTTCTATGTGGGGTCAATACAGAGTACAGCAGTATGCAAGTAATGTAGAACAGACAGAGAGCAGTAAATTGTGGAGGGAATATTAAGTATGCAAGAAAAAAAATTATGACCAGGAAAATTAGAGAACTAGATTGCATTCTCACAGAAAATGCTGGAAGCGGGCTTGCCTTTTGGGCCAGAGATGAGCAGTTTTATTTTTTATATCTCTATCCCTAAATTAAAAACAAACTACTATTGAGAAATCAAAGCTTAAAGAAATGTTGGAAAAAATCTATCCACCCAGTTAGAAGTTATGGGCCAAACTCTCTTGGATTCTTGGATTAAGCCATCTTGAAAGTGTTGTAGCTCTGCGTTTTGGGGATATACTAAATGACATACATGCTATTTTAAGTTGGCTAAGGAACACTGCATATGATATAATTTTGAAAATCAACATGGGTCCGAGTGGGATTCGAACTCACAACCTCCATATCTGTAATCCAGCACCTTTGCCATTGATACTAAATGACATACATGGTATTTTAAGTTGGCTAAGGAACACTGCATATGATATAATTTTGAAAATCAACATGGGTTCGAGTTGGATTCGAACTCACAACCTCCATATCGGTAATCCAGCTCCTTTACCATTGATACTAAATGACATACATGGTATTTTTAAAATTGGCTAAGGAACACTGCATATGATATAATTTTGAAATTCAACATGGGTCCGAGTGGGATTTGAACTCCCAACATCCATAACTCTAATCCAGAACCTTCAACATTGAGCCAAGCAGCTGGCTGTCATAGACATTCCACCAAGACAAATGATCTCCAAGCCGAGCCGGTCGTTTTAGTGTTTGAACGGTGTCTCTATCTCGAAAGGCCTAGGAGGAGATCCATTTTCTATTTTTACTGCCCTGCACAAGAGAAGCAAGCATAATAAACAGTACTTAGAGATTACTATAAGCGTGGCAAGCCCGCTTAATAATAAACTGTACTTAGAGATGACTAGAATCGGGCCTTGCTCTGCAAGCCCGCTTAATAAACTGTACTTAGAGATTACTATAAGCGTGGCAAGCCCGCTTAAAATTTATTTCTGCATTTTGCTGCTCGGGGGCCCCTGGTGGCTTGGGAGCCCTAAGCCACCGCATAGTTCGCTTATGCCTCGGGCCGGCCCTGTACTTACCTTATGTACAGCACAGGCAGACAACTTTATTGCATGTTTTACTTTTAGTATTTCTATGTATGTGACAAATAAAAATCTTGTGGTGTCAGACCCTATCGGATACTAATGAGTCAACACAGCCAAGTAAAAATGTGACACGCACAGTAAGTAACACGGCCTCTTCTGTACCGGATTTTAATCTGGGGTGTATACTTTTGTGGCCAAGGTTCAAACATCAATGGCTGTATTTAGTTTTTTTCTGAGTGAACAAGACATTTAAGCGGTTATATATGTTGCAAAAAGGTCACTAATCATTGTGTCGAAGTGAAATTTCTTTAATGCTCTCCTATGAAAAGATATAATCACAAATCCGCAAAAATGTGAGGGGTGTACTCACTTTTGTGATAGGCAATACTGTAAGTGTAAAGATTTTCATCGCTTTGGGTATGATAGCTTTGAGACATGAACTACGACATGGAAACCAAACGTGCAAGAATGAGGACATGAATGAGGACATGATGCATTGACACGAAAAGTATTTAGCAGATTTACTTCATCATCTTAACAACAGGGTGTGGCAAATGTTGGTTAACTTCACCGCACACTTACGTATTCCATCGTATACCATCACCTTTTTTGAGTATCTCTTTTGTATAAACAATTACAATTACAAGTACAAATATGGTATGTAATGTAACGTAAAATGTAAAAAGTCATCATAGCAGTAAAGTATTACGTTATGAACATTATTGTGTATTTTGAATACATGGAAATACAAGAAATGAAATGGCCCAAGAAGTGAAAAATATCCCGGTACAGGTACACACAACCTGTATGCTACCATGGTAGGATGTTATATTGTCTGTATCAGCAACAGATACAGCCTAAAACAACCCAGTCAATTTGTATATTTGTATGACAAGTATAACAATTCTATTCCTTTGCAATTTGGTTATGTCAGTCAATTTGTATATTTGTATAAAATGACATTATTGTAAAACATTGTTCTCACCATGATATGAATCTGTGTCTGATCAGCAGAGCCAAGGAGAGGAGAACTGGCAGCAGGACAGCAGAGAGATGGGTTTAAGACGATCACACACCCCGGAAATTATAGCTTCATCCAATCACATACGTACACGCATGTACTGCACTACACATGCCCTCACACACACACACACACACACACACACACACACACACACACACACACACACACACACACACACACACACACACGCACACACACACACACACACACACACACATGCAGAGGTGCTTTCCACAGGCCCTTCCCATCCACCTGCTGCTGCATACCAGACAGGATGATAGTCAGATACATTCTTGTCACACCCTAACCTAAGGCCAGGGCCGGATTAACGCATAGGCTAGATATGACTGAAGCCTAGGGGCCCCCAGCTGCCAGGGGGCCCCTGATTAGCCAAAAGTGGGAAAAATTGCAGAATTGTGACAAGATGCAATATTGAAAAAATCATCTGTCGTGTTGACTACAGTTGGTAGACATACCAGTATTATCCTTAATTCTTACCTCGTAATTATGACAGTGTCTATGAATATTTGTTGATAAATGTATCTTCCGGGGGGGCCCACGGAAACCTGCAGCCTGTGGGCCCCAGGCCATCTTAATCAGGCCCTGCATGCCTAAGGCCTTCAAACCAGTTCAGGGAGTGAAATCAATAGAGAATGTTTTGGTATTTGCTATTGGAACAGAAACGAAACTAGAAACTTCAGATCTTTTTTTCCAAAACAGAAACATTAATTTAGTGCTATCTGGGTAATACTGTCTGCATTTAGCCCACAAAAAGTAGCTGTTGTTCAGTGTTGCCCTTACTAAAGCATGCATGTGCGCCAGGGCTTGGCACTGGCACCAGCAAACCGGCCAACGGTTGGTAAAACCTGGCTGTGGCTAGTAATACTTTCAGTGTCACTAGTCAATCTGGCTGGCAACTTACTCCTTGGTATGACATACGCTTCATAGTCGCCTATATTCTGTTGTTTGCCCCTTGTGTATCAATTGTTTGTATTTAAGTTTAAGAAAAATCTCAGTAACTCAGTTTCTATTTGCTTGATATACTTCCACGTAGAAAGCTATACACTCTTCTTGCTTTAGCACCTCATCTTTTGAGGTATGACATACACTATCATGGTAGTCAGTCCCTCCAGTTTTTCGAGATTCAGCGATCGCGTGGATTCATGCAAATTCAATGATATTCCGCATAATTTCACGATGCCACGTAATTCCTGTAAAGCCGCATTTTCCCCGCAAATTTTCCCCTTTGTCCCCTTCAACATTCTGTGGAGTTTATTGATTTATATTTTCGTCAAAAAAAATAAAAATGTGACTACAATACCACCGGAGACGAAAACCAATAGGAAGCATTTTTGTTAATATGTCACTGAAACATTGAAAAAGAATTGCCTGCTATTTCGCAAGTCGCGACCCTCATCTCAGCTGCTCCGCGTCTCTGTCCTCCCCTCCCTCGCACATAAACTCAGGCGTCGGTGCTGCACACCCGTGACCTTTTTTTAACAGCAGTAGTACTTTTCAGTGGAATCCTGGCTGGAAAAGTATTGCTGCCCATTTATCCATGACGAAGAAGTGTGCAGTCATGAAATAGTGGCGGTGCTGTCGCACAGTAGCAAACATCTTACGTTAGGCTACATTTTTGCGCAACCACTCTCCCCTGTCGCTTTCATGAGCATGCTACCCGACGGTCGTTGTCTGATCTTTTTTCAATGTTCGCTAATGTTTGTAATTTAAGGGTCTATGTCTATGCGTAGGCACAAGCCTTCTGATAACTATCAGTGCCGATCGCAAAGGATTCGGAAGTGTGGAGTTTTGCAACTTGTTTCAGTCAAGGACACCGAGATAAGGTGACTGTGTTATTGCAATACTGCGAATCCATGCAGCCATGCACACAACCATGTCAACGAGAGCGTGTATGCCATCACAACTTTGCATCAAGCAAATAATATGCAACAGCTTGCAATACGAGCACAAGAGAGAGAGAGAGAGAGAGAGAGAGAGAGAGAGAGAGAGAGACGCGTCTTCCAACAGGTGACATTGTAACGCTTGCATACAGTAACCTGGCTACTGTACCCCGCGACGCTCTTCATTAGCCTACTGGTAGGCTACTGTATACCCACAAGTATTTTTTCATAACGCGCAGTCCCGTTTTCCCCCGAAGTCGTTCTAAAATATCGACAGAGATTTATGAGTGTCGCGGCCATGATTTTTTTTACACATTGGACGCACTGGCTTATAAGACGCTCTGGCAGTTTTTGACAATATTTTATGATTACAATATGTCATTTTAATCATTGATTCCCCCAAATTGTGTTATAGTTTGACAATATTATAGAGAAGTGTAGACAAGATGAAATTAATGTAATATTTTAGCTGACTAAAATTATTTTAGATTTCGTTGACTAAAATTGTATGAATTTTAGTCGACTAAAACTAGACTAAAATAAAAATTATTTAGATGACTAAATTTTGACTAAAACTAAAATTACATTTTCGTCAAGAGACTAAAACTAAAACTAAATTTAAAAATCCTGTCAAAATTAACACTGCCAGAAAGGGGCGCAAAATCTTTGCAAAAAATTAGAAAATGCCGCCACAAAATCAGACATTTTGACCGCAAAAATCACAAAATCCCAGTGCAAAATCCTGGAGGGACTGGGTAAAGAAAAAAAACGATATAAAATCTGTGGCTAGTGGAATACCTGAATGGCTAGTGACTCGGGAAAACCACTAGCCGCAGTGGCCGGTGGGTGAAAAAGTTAATGTCAAGCCCTGATGTGCGCACACATATGCGCGCACGTGCTCACACGCTCACGCTCACGCTCACACACACACACACACACACACACACGCACACACACACACACACACACACACACACACACACACACATGCAGAGGTGCTTTCCACAGGCCCTTCCCATCCACCTGCTGCTGCATACCAGACAGGATGATAGTCAGATACATTCTTGTCACACCCTAACCTAAGGCCAGGGGCGGATTAATGCATAGGCTAGATATGGCTGAGGCCTAGGGGCCCCCACCTGCCAGGGGGCCCCTGATTGGCCAAAAGTGAAAAAAGTTGCAGAATTGTGACAAGATGCAATATTGAAAAAATCATCTGTCGTGTTGACTACAGTTGGTAGACATACCAGTATTATCCTTAATTCAATTGAAATGAAATCAATAGAGAATGTTTTGGTATTTGCTATTGGAACAGAAACGAAACTAGAAACTTCAGATCTTTTTTTCCAAAACAGAAACATTAATTTAGTGGTGAGTGAAAAAAAGTTGCTGTTGTTCAGTAGCCTACTGCCTTTACCAAAGCATGCATGTGGGCGCACACGCACACGCACACGCACACGCACACGCACACACACACACGCACACACGCACGCACAAAACACTCTATCATCTCAAACACTTATGGGTAATGCTCCTTCTATATGAGACATGTTTGTGGTTTAATGCATCTCTCTCACACACCAAAACCCACTTTTTTTCCCTTTCGCTTATAATTCTGATATTCATATTGTATGATGAATATCCATTGTACATACTGTCGCCTCACCTTAGGAAGGTGTGCACGTATTTTTGTTTTTTTTGTTGTTGTTTTCAGTTCATTGCTGAATTGCAATCATCAGAAAGCCATACGTTTTGTGGACTCTTTTGGTGACAAATGTGATAGGCAACAGTTCCACAACCCCTGATCCCTGATGTATTGCATTTTTTGAGTTGCATTGAAATTGCATCACATAAGATTGCTTATATGCGGCTCTCATGTCTTTAAGACACAGCGTTACAAATGTGCTGTACCAGACTGGCAATGACCATACTAATGAGTAATGACCCTGTGTTATGTTATCGTTTTGAAGTACTATGGTACTTAACTTTTCAATGACTATTACAGTGTGCCACTGGAGGTGGCATTAAGGGGTTAACACCACCGCTCAGCTCTCACTCACACATGCAAAGACAGAAGACAAGAGTCCACAGACAAATTTTAATGTAGTTTATTGTGTTTGAGTGTGTGTGCGTGTGTGTGTNTGTGTGTGTGTGTGTGTGAGAGTGTAAGAGTGTGTGTGCGTGTGTGCATATGGGAATTTTACCTTGTGGCCCTGGCAGACATGTCATTCACATCTACAGACAGTATTGGATAACCTGATTTACATCATCTGGCTGCGTTCAGCTACGTCACGCGGGGGCGTTCAGATGGCAAGAGTCAGGTAAAGTATTGGAAGCCTGCAAGTGGCATCGCAGCTACTACAGCATGTTGATCACTGTTACTGTTCAATATCGATTTTTCTAATCGATATCAGTATCACAGCACACAAAATTCCATGTAATCATGTAAGGAACAAGAAGTGACAAACTCTGATACAGTGACTGCTAACAGCGCTGAACAATGGCATGCAGGTTACCAGCAAGCATTAAGATTCTGAATGATATACCATGTCAGGCTCCCTCCACACAACCAAGTTGAAGAGCTCAGCTGTCTAGATGCAAATGCTTTAGTAAGAAAGTAATATTACAAAAATACTAAGCACAATTTACTTAGCATGCTTTCTCTCTCTCTTGCAAAGGCAACACTCTGTATGAGGTTTCTCATGAGAGACACACAAAGAGAGAGAAACCATAGGCACACATCTGGCCTGATGTTTTTCAGTGCGTTTGGCACTAGCTTTTTACAGAGACATCACAGTCAGTATGTATGGTACGTATACATGCACTTAGAGAAATTGTTCTTTCATTTTTCGTGCCAACAAGGGAGACACTCATCCTGTGTAGACGGTCATCTTGAGCCGTTTTTCAGCAGACGTTGAGCTGTTTTTCAGCAGACATTGAGCCGTTTTTTCAGCAGACGTTGAGCTGTTTTTCAGCAGACATTGAGCCGTTTTTCAGCAGACGTTGAGCTGTTTTTCAGCAGACGTTGAGCTGTTTTTCAGCAGACGTTGAGCTGTTTTTCAGCAGACGTTGAGCCGTTTTTCAGCAGACATTGAGACGTTTTTCAGCAGACGGTCATCTTGAGCCGTTTCTCAGGAGAGAGTCAGTTAAAAGCTATAGGCACAACTCTGGCCAGCCTTTTCTGTTTCCTCCATTTCTTTCAGAAAGATTTCCCGCTTTGTATAGGTTACGTTGACCGTCTTCGCTCTGATTTTTTTCGGGAGACATTTTTTTGCAAAGAGTTTACAGCACCTCAGAATCTTTGCTCTCCATATGTTGTCCTTTACATCTATTGGCCTTGCTCTTCTACCCACTGACCTCTGTAAGGAAAAGAAAGGAGGAGACATCAGCAGCCATATAGGAAGAAGACCGTCACCTAAAGTATGTCTATGTCTGGGAAAGTCAGAAACATAATTTAAATTCTTTGTATGACCAGTGCATGTAAAAAATATTGACAATAAAGCCGACTTGGCTTGAATTTATCTTCAGCAAAGTTGAAATTTTATAACAAATATACCAGGGGCAGACATCCTGGGTTCAGACCGTAAAAACCATGACACATAATTAATTTACATACGAGTGATTCTCTAATTCGCCTACACTTTTAAGTCCGTGGATTTTATTTGGCAATTCCACTAACTATTAACTGCATCCAATGATGTTTTGGACATTAGAAAACATTTATCTTTCATATAATACAGAAAGTGTAGACATAGCATTATTTCCCTCAGCAAGAATGAATATTTAATACTGGTTTTGGGCGTTTTCATGCCGTCCTGTTTTCCAAATGTCAGATTCAGTCTTCATATTAGCATGTAAAGAAACTTGTTTTGCCCAAGATGATTGCAAATGTTGATTCAAAGTAATCATCACAATATGACAAAACTGTCAGAAAGACCACTGTCCTTTCCATTATACATGAAATTTGCCATTTTGTGTGTGTCCACGAAACCTATGTTAACCGTGTCACGGTCTGAAACCTCCTCCATAAATCAGTAATGGTTTGGTCTTAGGCCATACGAATAACATCACGTGATGTCATAACCTCTTTGGCAGGATACAGGAAGACTTTTTGGTAAATTTTGAGCTCCATCCTTCCATAATTTAATCCATTCTTTTTCATGTTCTCATAGCGGGAAAATTGCCTGTCAACAGTGTTATCAACATATTCATAAGAATCTGAATTAGAAATCACATGTAGAAAAACACAGATAAAGCATACAGATACATGAATTGATTAAGGTGTTGTGGTGGAACTTCTGAGGTGCTCAGTTAGCACAACACCATAAAAATGGCTGAAATGTCAACGGTGTTACCGTCAATGGTGTTACAATTAAGTATGACAGTCAGGGTTGCCAGATGAGGCTGATGATTTCCAGCCCAAAAAATGATCAAAATCCGCCCTAAGAACCCGCCCAATTCTATTGATTTATATGGCAGTGGGAAGGTTTTTCTGATAGATGCCATTTTTGCCCGCACACGGCCATCCTAAGCAGCCCAATTGGGCGGGAACCAGCCCAATCTGGCAACACTGATGACAGTTGAGGAGGAGTATGTTTTTGCCAATTTATATCCATATTGACAGACAAACAAACAAAATAATTTGTGTTCTAGGGAGATGGGTTTGTCTGCTCTGTTTTTTTCTCCTAAAAAAGTGCCGACTTGTTCCCCTGCACTGTTGACCGTAACACAGTTGAGTAACACTGTTGACTGTTTTGAAAGTGTTTTTGCGCTATTGATCCCTTATGTGTTGGAAAAATCCTATGAACATACACTAGGGATTATCTCTGGAGAAGGAAGTCTTGTGTAAGGAGGGTGACTATATTCAAATCAGACGTTACAGGGATTTATGATGAAAAATGTGTCAGTATGTATCACAGTGACTCATAAAATCCTACTTATGAAGCTCAACAATCACATTTTCTATATCAGTTGCACAGATTAATGACAACATTACTGCTAAGGGACATAAGCACTTTCAAACATATATTGTTTCAACTCTGTAGTATTTTTATATATGTTTGAAATGACATAGTATTTGTCCATAACACTGTTGACAAAATAATTAAGCAAATGTTCGCTTTCATTAGAGTATTTATCAAATGATTTAAGATTAAGCTTGGCAATTTGTTTGTTTGGAAACTTAAATATATACACTATGTAAACATCTAGGTCATTTAGTTGAAAAAAAATACTGATAATTGACATTTTGCTTTTGCCAAAAGTGTAGGGGAATCGTAGAATCACTCATACATTGTCATTACACTTTAAACTTGATTTCTGTTGTTAGGCTATATGGCTTATTATGAACTGGTGCATAAGCCCACCGTTAAAGGCTACAGCGGCCCACCCTTGGGAGCGGTTTTCCACCCATCAGCATCACCATCATCAGTCATCTCATCTTCCTCAGCATCGTCATCCTCTTCTTCCGCCGCCTGTACAAAGAGAGGTAAGGCAAAGAAACAACTTTACTGAAATTGGAATTAAAAGAAAAAAGAAGAAGAAGAAGAAGAAAGAAAAGAAAAACAAATGAAACCACTCAATTATTTTTGAGTCAGTGAATGTGCTCGGTAAACTGCTCGGGGCAATAGAACAATTAATCCTCTTTCACACTGTTGGGGACGTTCCTCATTCAAGTAGCCTAATAATGACTTGGTTGCCGTACGGGAGGCAAATCTTTTTGGATCAATGAATAGACATGGGAAAGACACAAAGTGCCTGCAACTTGTTTAGCCAGCCTAAACATCTCGTCACATCCTGGATTCCTGAATCCCTATCACTTTCCAAGAACATTCTTGCTGAAAGGTAGGTATTCTTTAGGGTTCATTTTAAAATTCTCAGTAAGAGTTGGAAATAGGCTACATAGTCAGTGGGTCAGGTCACCAAGTAGAATCATCAGACGTCATGAAGACTTTTAATATTGTAGGCAATTAAATATTTGTAATTACAACGGTATCTGATGTGTGTCACACACAAGCAGCATTTTACCCATAACAGACGCCATAGCCTATCACAGACCACTGCATGTCCCTTCGACAGAAACACCAATACAGCAGTCTAGGCTACAGCGTCTTTGTACATTGCTATTAAAACAGTTGTCCCAGGCCCAGGGACAGAGGGGGCCCAGAATTAGGTCCTCATTACATTGTATGTATTGGGTGGGGGGGGGGGTCCCTTTCAGATGACTTTGTCCCGGGCCCAGCCAAAGCTGTCAGGGGCCCTGCATGCACACACACACACACACACACACACACACACACACACACACACACACACACACACACACACACACACACACACATACACACACACACACACACACACACACACACACACACACACACACACAAACACACACACACACACACACTTTGCTTAACCGATGACGTATGTATTTCATTCTATTCTTGGGTTTGTTTTTAGAAACTTTCCTTGCCAGTGTGCCCTGTGTCAGGTGAGGTGCTTTCCTGAGAATTCCCCGCTCACCTGCTCCATGGGCAGGGCAACAAGAGATATGCTTTTTGTTTGAACCGGTGTGAACCAGAACAAAAGCAAAAACAAAACATTTGCTTATATATACAGACCATTGAAAATATTTGGGCAAGGTTATAGTAGCCTATTTAGTGACTTTAATGAACAATAACTAGGCCTGTAATTTAATAACTAGTCAATTGTCATATCTCTCCAGTTCTTACCATATGCAAAATCATCACACACATCCTTGTACACACAGTCCTTCCACAAATCACACTCACAAAGTCTTACTTTCAGACAAATGTGTGTCGTCAGTCACACACACACATACACACACAATAACTAGGCCTGTAATTTAATAACTAGTCAATTGTCATATCTCTCCAGTTCTTACCATATGCAAAATCATCACACACATCCTTGTACACACAGTCCTTCCACAAATCACACTCACAAAGTCTTACTTTCAGACAAATGTGTGTCGTCAGTCACACACACACATACACACACAAACACAAAAACTATTTTATTACAATATTGCTATTGTTATCTTATTGATAAAGATAGGTCAACATAATGATGAGTGTTATTATCACATTATGAAAAGTGCCACTGACATGCTCAATTTACAATTCTCAAACTTTTTAAAACAAATGCCACCTTGACTTCATCATAAGCCTCCTAACGCCCCCCTGACCTCATCATAAGCCTGCCAATGCCCACCTTAGTATTGAAAATAAAATAGCCAATGCTCCCCAATGGGAACTAAGCCCCGCCCCACCCCAGTTGTATCCTTCTCAACACCCCCCCTAGGGTTCCCCAAAGCCCCCTGGGCGCACGCACACACGCACGCACACACGCACACACGCGCACGCGCACACACACACACACACACACACACACACACACACACACACACACACACACACACACACACACACACACACACACACACACACACACACACACACACACACACACACACACTTTACAAAGCTGCATCAGGCATCACCACTCATGTATAGAATGTGTATGAGTGGTTGTTTACGGCACATGGGCTACTATTTAAAAGGGGTCAATTACTTTCCACATATAAGATTTGTGTAGCTATGCGCGTTTTGTATGTATTTTTCTAATGGTTCCATGACTAGGGCTGTTTGACCACTCAGCTCTCCCTCACTCACACCACACCTGGCAAAGATAATGATGATACTTCTAAAAGTGGAGAAAATGCGCTCACACTATCGCCTAAATAGGCTACTTAACAATTCTTAACTGGGTGCTGAATCCTTCAAAGACTTGAATGAATAAATGAAGCGAAGGACAGCACTCTTGAAATTTCTTCTTTGTTTATTTGCCCACGAACGTTTCGGGCAGAGCCCTTCTTCAGTGCGTAATGGCGTTTGCACCCATGGTAGGTGTGCCCTAACTGTGACCCCAAGATTGACACCCAAACCAAGTTACATATTACTTCCCCTAGGGGGAGTGAAATCAAACCACAATGTGTTACAAAATCTGATACCTAATGTCCCAGAATGGAAAGGCAAAATTAAATGCATAGCCTAAATAATTTCTCATAATTGAAAAACAAAAACAAAAAACTTCATCATAAAGATAATTATTTGGAGAAGGCTACATAATGCCATTCTTCTAACCGAAAAAAGTCATAATATTTTACCCCTATTTACAAAATATTTACAAAACATCTTACACAAACACATCAAAACAAATACAAAGATAATGATGAGCATTATTATTACACTACCACTGCCACTAACCTAATGAAACTGACCTCTATTTACATGGACATATACCTATTGTTACCACTAGGTGGTGTGATGATTAATAATAAGATATTGATCAAAACAGTTACATAATGAGTAGTCTGAAACCAAACCTAATAGATTATTACTATGCTGCATATTTTTGTTGTGACATGACCTGACAAATGACAGGTAAGCAGTTGTGGAGGTCAGATGAACCTAATCGGATTACCCTACATCAGTGTTTCTAAACGTGTACCACTATAGGGGTACGCAAGCACACCTCAGGGGGTACGCGGAAAAATGTAGTAATAACAAATGAGTAGTCACATTGGAATAGCGGAACAGAGCATGAATGAGGGCGAGGGGGGACTCATCATGAAAAAAATTGCTAAGGGGGTACGCAGGACAAAAAAGATTGGGAAGCACTGCCCTACATGAAAACACTGTAATTGTTTGCATATTTCCTATAAACAAATCGTATCTACAATAAGCATAAGCCATGATATATAGACAGCAATAACAACATAGACAAGTACATGAGGACACATAAGACTTCAATTGCTATTATAATTATACTAGTATATTATGCTGTAAATCTCTCACCATGATGAAATTAGGTCCAACAAGGACCAAATCTGCAAGGCAAATAGAGGAGAACTGACGGTGACACTGGAGAGAGCTGAATTTAAGGCTCTCACACACTCTTAACTCCACCCCTACTCACTCTACATCCACACACCCCTGAACTTTGTACTTTAAACTGAACGTTTTTTTCTGATGGTTTTTTTCATGTTTTTACCTCTTTCGCTTTTCTTTTCAATCCTTTTACAGTTGTTTTGTCCTCCACGTATATCGTTCTTTGCTTTTGTTTTAGTGAAACACATTTAATTTCCTGTGTGTGTATGAAATGTCTCATGCCACTACGCACATGTGAAGTTGTCAGTGTCCTGCCTTGTGTCCATATTTACGCTTGTCTAAAAAGTGAGGTGTGTTCCAGGACATCTGCTCACTCACTTGCAATACACTAGAGGGCAGTGTTTTTTTCTTGTTTGAACTTGTTTGAACTACTAGAGGGAAAACGAAAGCTATTGTGCAATAGAAACGAAACCAGAAACTTAAAAAAAAGGCTATGATCTAAAAACAGAAACGATTAAAAAAAAAAAAAAAGATTTGTAACGTCTTCTGAAATGTTCTTCCTGTGTGTGTTGACATTATACAGGCAGCTGCATTTGAAAGCTATGAGTTTTTCGCAATGATGCGATTGTAACGATGCATTCTGCACCAGTATTGTTATACCTTACTGTAGCTAACACTACAGTGTGAGAGCTCAAGTTTCAGATAGTTTCTTTACAAATCTCTGAGAAGAAGAATGTCCTTTGGTCCTTCCAAGTTTCAATGATTATTGTCATGTGTCCTGTATGTTTTTGTCATGAGTCTAAGTAGGCCTTCACAATGCAAATGGATCAGTTACACAAACTTGTGTGCACAAAAAGAGAATTTCATCACCTTTACAAACGAAAACTCGGAAAAACGAATTAGCACTTCTCTCTGGATAGAGAAAGATAGAAAGAAGTAGGCCTACTTAATGTGTATAGACAAACAAACAAAGAAGCACCTTTACACTTTCACCATAAACCATCATACACCCAGAGACTCACACACACACACACACACACACACACACACACACACACACACACACACACACACACACACACACACACACACACACACACACACACACACACACACACACACACACACACACACACACACACACACACACACACACACACACACACACACACACCCTGACACACACACACACACACACACACACACACACACACACACACACACACACGCACATACACACACACGCACACACGCACACACACACACACACACACACACACACACACACACACACACACACACACACACACACACACACAGAAACACAGTATGGTGATGTGATGTGAAGTTTAGGCAGGGGCAAGAAGGTTGGCCACCGTGGCACTCACTGACTCCTTGGCCACGTAACCAAGTAAACTACAACCAATGACAAGATCTGACCCGACCCGGCAGACCCAACAGTCACACAGACACACCAACAGTGACAGGAGTTACATGCAGAGTATTGCGGTTCCAAATGGAACATTCTCAGTATTCGTTCCAAAACAAGTCCTAAACAAGTCCTAAAACAGCTCCTTCAGAGAACTTTTAGGGCTTCATCCAGCGGCAAAGTGGAGGTTCTTTGTGGAACTTTTCAGTCATAGAAGGTATCTTCATTGTTGATCAGATGCTATTGTAGTGTTTGTGTAGAGCAGCTTCTATTTGAAGAGTCCTTTATAAAATACATACATTGTTGGTTGAAGTGTCCTCAGTAGGACTTAATGATCCTACAGGGGAGATAGGAGACTGCCAGAGAGAGCAGAGAGAGAGAGGTTCCATTGTGTGTGTGCGTGTGTGCGTGTGGTTGGGTGTGTGTGTGTGCGGGTGTGTGTGTGTGTGTTTAACCTTTAATTGTTATGTGCTTTACAGAGAAACGAAACCACTGAGAGGGCATAGCACATGATACAACAAGAATCATCTGAGTCAGCAGAGTCTGAGATACTACTGAATACTGATACTACTGATACTACTGCTTGTGGTTGATGTGTTAGGCCTACATACACGCATCACATACAGCATATCATCAATGCTTGTTCCATCGATTTGATCTTTTGCCGTCACTTTCGCTGTTTAGAGACTTTGTTCTGTACATACAGATATTGAACTTGGGCCCTACAATTCTTATATGGTGGCAAATATAGGCCTACATTTAAATCTGGCCTTATTCTTCGTTTTCCTCATAGAATATACATGGGCACAATGAGTGGTTATTTCCGGCACATATTTTAAAGGATCCAATTCCACAAAATGTGTATAGGCCAACCTGCACAGCTATGTACGTTTTCCATGTCTTTTTCTAATGGTTCCCTAACTAGGGCTCTGTGCTCATTGTTCTGTCAGACCACTCAGCTCTCACTCACACACATTTAAAGACAGAAGACAAGAGTCCAGACTTCAAGTTCTCTGTGTTGTTTATTTTGTATTATGGGGAGTTACTGTGTGGCCCTAGCAGACGTTCAACATCCCACAGACACTTGGAGCAGCCTCCAAATAGCATTATGGCTAGTTACTTTAGTATGTAGATCACAGTCAACAGTTGAGCTAAGTCCACTTAAAATACAGTAGATAGATAAACAGACTGCCATAACTGTTGTGTCAGTTAGTATGTAGATGATGACCAAGGCTATGATATAGTGACGCTACAATGCTCACACTACAATACTCGGCTGCCCAGTTTGGGCACGTTCAACCGCTGTTCACTGTGATACACAACAGGGTGCTCAGTGCTTCGGTTGAATTACACATGTTTCAGTCGTTTCATACGTCATGTTGAACACGGCCACTGACTCTACAAGGCCTCACATGGTCAAAGCATGTGGGCAGCAACTATTGGCATGCCATATAAAATGTAGTCTGCGTCATGTTAGGGTCCCCTCCACACAACCAAGTAGAAAAGATCCACCAACAGGGACAAGGGCTTTGGTAAGTATAAAATAATACTAACTAGTTACTATATTACTAGTGGTCAATGTGTGCTTTTATGCAGTAGGCTATTGTAAGCATATAGCACACTTTACAGACTCGCCAAGGGTCTGCCATCAGCCAATCTGAAATCTGGCTGTGTGTCTTCATGTGTGCGCTCAGTATCTCCCGGCCAGGAAGGCGGCACTTTTCGAGAAACTCTCATAGACTTTTGGCTATAACCTGGGTTCCTCTCAAAGCTTGAAGACTTGAGGACCCATTCTGTACCGCGTCACAGGTACTATGGCCGGGACCAGGCTAGTGCAGTTTCTCTGGAGGGACACATGCAGTGAAAAAGCTGTCCACGGATACCACAGATATCTGTACAATATCTATGACAAATCAAGTCCAGTCCTTTTTCTGCACCTCCATTTGTTTGCTGTTTCACAGACATACAGGCCTACATGTATACAGTATAGACTATAAGCCTTTACTGTTACATCTACATGTCTATGATTTTAGCAGTAGAGAGGGACCAGCTGCTCTCTGCTCCCTGGAGTTTCAATCTTTGGGCAAGGTCGGTACAGCATCCCAGAATCCTTTGCCTCTCCAGGGTAAGGTGGTGTCTGTTCTTGTCCCCATTGGCGTCACTCCTCTGCTTAGCTCCACTGGCCTCTGTGACCAAAAGAAGGAGGGCCAAAAACAGCAGGAGGAAGTTTACATGGAGTTAGTTGGAAGATGAATGAGGAATGTTAGGCTACTACCCATCATCACCACCCCCGTTCCCATACCCCATTTTAGACCTGTTCACAAGCCAAGCATTGCTTAACAGATGATGGATTTTCATGAATATTAATTTTCACCATTTCGGCCTCTTTAATGCCCAGCCTTTTCAGAAGGGTTTGATTTATATTACATTAACTTACTACATTACACTGAGCTGACTTTATCCAACACGGCTTTAAGTTATTTACAGGGCATTGGTTACAGTCCTTGGAGAAATGTGGGGCTATGTGCCTTGCTCACGGATGTAGTGTGGTAGGGGTGGGATTCGAACCTGCAACACGCTAATCTTAAGACCTAACCATTAGACCACACCTCCCCTTTATTTGCACCCCTGATTTATCAGTTAGACATAAGTGAGTATTCCTACGAACAAGGTCAAGATTTCTTTTTTACACTGACTTGTATATCATGATACTGTATCATTGATTTTTTTTCAAAGAAGAGGATACAACATTCAACATAACATACACAACATCAGTGCCCAGTTTCATTTCAACGAAGCTAGGTAATACAGTAGTTGAACATATAAATAAAAATTATTGTTATTATGGTTAATGATTTATTTAAGTTTCACTTCTTTTGTGGAATGCCTTGTTATTAAGTGATGCACAAGCCTACCGTTAAAGGTGACAGTGGTCCACCCCTGGGAGCGGCTCCTCACCCAGCACCATCTTCATCTTCTTCATCATCATAATCTTCTTCATCATCATTGTCCTCCTCCTCAGTTGCCTGAACAGAAGGGTATGGGAATTGAAATCATAGTTTGAAATCATATTTTGGGCTTGACAGAGGACAATATAAGGAGATGTTTGTCAGGAAGACCTGCCATCAATGATAACACACATTGAGACGATAATACATATTTATACCACTAGATGGCGTAATGATTATTATTAATAAGATATTGATCAGAACAGCAGTTACATACTGACTATAGTCTGAAACCAAACATAATAGATTATTACTATGCATTTTTGTTTCAAATGACAGGTAAGCAGTAGTGGAGGTCAGATACTAATTTTATTTATTTATTTATTTATTTATTTATTTATTTATTTATTTATTTACGGGGAGTGCCTCTTGAGATGTGACATCTCATTTTCAATAGGGTCCCCTTACATCTGGACAATTCAAACAATACAAGACAATACATTACAGCACTATACATTCACTCACATTCACACACGTTCAATCCACAGCCTCCTCGCCCCCCCTCCCCCAAAACCCCCTTAATACTGTGTTCTTTGTAATAGATAGGACAAGTGCATTGCGTATAGGCAGTAAAATAGATACTAAAAAATAAAAATAAAACGTAAAAAATAATCGGATTACCCTACATGAAAACATTTATTTTGCATATTTAGGCCTACAAACAAATTGTAGACCTATCTATAATAAGCATAAGTCATGATATATAGACAGCAATAACAACATAGACAAGTACATGAGGACAAATATAAGACTTCAATTGCTATTGTAATTAGCCCTATATATTAGGGTATGTTGTAAAACACTCACCATGATGAAATCAAGTCCAACAAGGACCCAAAACTGCAAGGCAAGTAGAGGAGAACTAACGGTGAGACTGGAGAGAGCTGAATTTAAGGCTGTCACTTAACTCCACCCCTACACAGTCTACATCCACACACCCCTGAACTTTGTACTTTAAACTGAAAGTTTTCTCTGATGGTTTGTTCATGTTTTTACCTCTTTCGCTTTTCTTTTCAATCCTTTTACAGTAGTTTTGTCCTCTATGTACATAGCTCTTTGCTTTTATTTTTGTGAAACACATTTAATTTCCTGTGTGTGTATACTACACACATGAGAAGTTTTCAGTGTTCTGCCTTGTGTCCTTATTTGCACTTGTGTGAGGTGTGTTCCAGGACATCTGCTCACTCACTTGCAATACACTAGAGGGCAGTGTTTTTTTCTTGTTTGAACTTGTTTGAACTACTAGAGGGAAAACGAAAGCTATTGTGCAATAGAAACGAAACCAGAAACTTAAAAAAAAAATAGGCTATGATCCAAAAACAGAAACATGATGAAAAAAAATAATAAAAAGATTTGTAACGTCTTCTGAAATGTTCTTCCTGTGTGTGTTGACATTATACAGGCAGCTGCATTTGAAAGCTATGAGTCTTTCGCAATGATGCAATTGTAACGATGCATTCTGCACCAGTATTGTTATACCTTATTGTAGCTAACACTACAGTGTGAGAGCTCAGTTTCAGATTCTTTGCAAATCTCTAAGAAGAAGAATGTCCTTTGGTCTTTCCAATTTTCATTGATTATTGTCATGTCTCCCAAACTGGGGGTCGCATAGGTACTGAAGGGGGTTCACGGACAAAAGGGACTTGTATTCAATTGTATGGTTAATACATTTGCTGTCTGGTGGATTTTTAGCAATATTAGTGGACATTAGTGACCTATATATATGCAATTTTTTGTCCATTAATATTGTTAGATTTTCCATTAATAGTTTGTATGCAAATATTTCTAGAAATCCATTGCTACGATGGGTGGGGCGGTCCCAGAAATGTTCTTCAGTCCAAAAGGGGGTCCTTGCTGAAAAAGTTTGGGAACCACTGCCCTTCATGTTTTTGTCATGGGTCAGTTCTAGGTAGGCCTTCACAATGCAAATGGATCAGCCACAGAAACGTATATGTGCACAAAAAGAGAATTTCATCACCTTTACAAACAAAGACTCGGAAAAACGAATCTTTCTCTTTCCAGAGAGAAGTACTTAGTGTGTACAGACAAACAAACAAAGAAGAACCTTTGCACTTTCACCATAAACTATCACACACACACACACACACACACACACACACACACACACACACACACACACACACACACACACACACACACACACACACACACACACACACACACACGTACACACACTGAATGAAACTGTTCCTCCACATAGGGAAGTTTCATAAAGATGTCAACATTCTTCATGTAATATTTACGTATCTGGCAAAATGCCTGATGCAGCTTCGTAAAGTGCGTGTGTTTGTGTGTGTGTGTGTGTGTGTGTGTGTGTGTGTGTGTGTGTGTGTGTGTGTGTGTGTGTGTGTGTGTGTGTGTGTGTGTGTGTGTGTGTGTGTGTGTGTGTGTGTGTGTGCGCGTTTGTGTGTGTGTGCGTGTGTGTGTGTGTGTGTGTGTGTGTGTGTGTGTGTGTGTGTGTGTGTGTGTGTGTGTGTGTGCGTGTGTGCGTGTGTGCGTGTGTGTGTGTGTGTGTGTGTGTGTGTGTGTGTGTGTGTGTGCGTGTGTGTGTGCGTTTGTGTGTGTGTGCGTGTGTTTCTGTGTGTGTGTGTGTGTGTGTGTCAGGGTGTGTGTGTGTGGGGGGGGGGGGGTGTCAAGGAGTTCTGGTGTTTTCTGTGTAGATATCACACATTAATGGCACAGAGAGACTGTTCCACATGAGCTGTATATGAGATAGTCTTTATTCACACTGTACTACACAGGAGTGTTTCCCCGTGGCCTCACTGAACACCATCTGGCCTCGCCATCTTCTGCCCCTCCACACACACACAGAAACACAGTGTGGTGATGTAATGTGAAGTTTAGGCAGGGGCAAGAAGGTTGGCCACCATGGCACTCACTGACTCCTTGGCCACGTAACCAAGTAAACTACAACCAATGGCAAGATCTGACCCGACCCAACCCGACCCGACAGACCCAACAGTCACACAGACACAACAGTGACAGGAGTTACATGCAGAGTATTGCGGTTCCAAATGGAACATTCTCAGTATTCGTTTTAAAACAAGTCCTAAACAAGTCCTAAAACAGGTCCTTCAGATAACTTTTAGGGCTTCATCCAGCAGCAAAGTGGAGGTTCTTTGGGGAACTTTTCAGTCATAGAAGGTATCTTCATTGTTGATCAGATGCTACTGTAGTGTTTGTGTAGAGCAGCGTCTGCTGTTTGAAGAGTCCTTTATAGAATACAGTCCCAGGAAAAAGTTTGTACACCCTTTGAAATTTCTTACCTTTCTGTCAAAATTGGTCATAAAACATGGTCTGATCTTCCCGGAAATCACAAGAAGGAACAACCAGAGTCTGCTTTAACTAAGTCAACCCAAACATTTACAAGTTTTCATATTTTCATTGGCCATAAGACATTCACAGGACAGCAAGGCATAAGTAAGTACACCCTTGCATGAAATAGGTTTTAACCCTAAATTAGTCGCAATAACCTCAACCAGATGTTTCCTGTAGCTGCAGATCAGATTAACAAAACAATCTGCATGTATCTGGTCTCCCTCTTCTTTAGAAAACTGCCTCTCGTCAGCAAGGTTTGTGGGATGTCTGGAGTGCATAGCTTTCTTGACTTCATGCCATATAATCTCAATTGTTTTTTTGTCAGGGCTTTGACTGGGCTATTCCAGAATGTGTATTTAATTATTATAAAGCCATTCTAAAGTCGATTTGCTTATAAAGTATGGGTTGTTGTCACATTTCAGCACCCATCCTCTTGTGTGCTTCAACTGTGTGACAGACAACCTCACTTTTTTTCTGTAAAAGATCTCGATAAACTTCCGATTTCATTGTTCCACTGATAATAGCAAACTGAAAAGGGCCTGAGGCACCAAGGTAGCCGCATATAATGATGCTCCCGTCACCATACTCAAAGGTGGAGATGATGTTTTGGTGAAGGTGTGTTTCTCCAGTTCTCCTCCAAACATGACATTGTGTGTTCCCCTGAACAATTCAACTTTGGTTTCAACGTTGGTCTACAGAATATTTTGCAGTAATTCTATGAAGCATATAAATGCTTTTTTGCAAACCTCAAAGGTGCAGCAATATTTTTTTGGACAGAAACCCCATTAATTTTAGATTGGCAGAATGAATCCCATTTTTAGCTATTCTTGGTTACATCTCCTCTTCTGAGTATGGTGGCGTGAGCATCATTATATGCGGCTACCTTGCTGCCCCAGGCCCTTGAAAGTTTGCTATTATCAGTGGAACAATGAACTCAAGTTTATTGTGATATTTTACAGAAAAAACGTGAGGAAGTCTGTCACACAGTTGAAGCACACAAGAGTATGGGTCCTGAAATGTGACAACAACCCATACTTTAGAAGCAAATCGACTTTAGAATGGCTTCATAATAATGAAATACACATTCTGGAATAGCCCAGTCAAAGCCCTGACAAAAAACAATTGAGACTATATGGCATGAAGTCTAGAAAGCTATGTACTCCAGACATCCCACAAGCCTTGCTGACGAGAGGCAGTTATCTAAAGAAGAGGGAGACAAGATACAAACAGATTGTTTTGTTAATCTGATCCGCAACTACAGGACAAGTCTGGTTGATGATATTGCAACTAACTGAGGGTTAAAACCTACTTAATGCAAGGGTGTACTTACTTATGCCTTGCTGTCCTGTGAATGTTATGGCCTTATGACCAATAAAAATATGATAACATGTAAATGTTTGGGTGGAATTAATTAAAGCAGACTCTGATTGTTCCTTCTTGAGATTTCCGGGAAGATCAGACCATGTTTTATGATCAATTTTGACAGAAAAGTAAGATATTTCAAAGGGTGTACAAACTTTTTCCTGGGACTGTACATACATTGTTGGTTGAAGTGTCCTCCGTAGGACTTAATGATCCTACAGGTTGAAGTGCACGCTGCAGAACATAGGCTACCGTATGTTTGAGGTATTCTGCATGGCTCAAATGCTAGTGGTTGATGTACTGTATTGTGTCCTCCGTAGGAATGGTTGGTGATGAGGGGGGGTCGCTTGAGGGATAGCCCGTGTCACTGGTGTAGTCTTCGCCCACCACCCCCCCACTGTTGCCCCAGTGAGGTGTGGTGGTCATCTACCCCTGGGAGCAGACGAATCCATCACCTCCATATAGTACAGTGTTCGTACGTGCCTCCTGTCACACATATGTACAACATGCATTGGTACACATACACAGAGAAATCATCGCAACATAAAGCCATATTCCTACATGCCCTTATTAATTTGACAAGTAACCAAATTATTACATGTAGATGATAAATATGCACACACTCACGCATGCATGTGTACGAACTTGTGCACTCTCTCTCTCTCTCTCTCTGTCTCTCTCTCTTACACACACACACGTGTACCGTACGTGTGTACCGGTGTGTGTGTGTGTGTGTGTGTGTGTGTGTAGTTTTATATATCATGTTGACACCAGGCCAATTCATGTTGTCTACTTTTCAGGTAATAAACACTGCTGTTAAATAATGGTAATGCAGTGTCTGCTTTCACTATAGGAAGTAATGCCACTGCCAATGTCTTCCATTGGATACATTATGCCAGGGATGGGCCACTCTCACGATAAGGAGGGCCCCATTTTTTCATCGCCACCATCGGATGGCCACATGACCACCAATTTGATTACAACTATGAGAGATTGCGGGACAGTTGGCTGCTCACTGACTGTTAAAATTGTTTGGAAGGAATAGGAGTGTTTCTGATTTGTGGTTTAAAAAAGCTGTTGTTTTTTTTTTGTTAATTATGTTTTGTCTACCGGGCCACACTGAGTGAGGAGGTGGGCCGCATGTGGCCCCCAGGCCTCCAGTTGCCCATCCCTGCATTATGCTATGCCATGTACATGTATGTCTGTGCTTAATACCGACACCATTAACATGCGCTGACTGACTCTCTAGAGTGCACACATTGTAGGTCACTGCTTCCAGGTCATCTAGAGTGTGTGTGTGTGTGTGTGTGTGTGTGTGTGTGTGTGTGTGTGTGTGTGTGTGTGTGTGTGTGTGTGTGTGTGTGTGTGTGTGTGTGTGTGTGTGTGTGTGTGTGTGTGTGTTTGTGTGTGTGTGCGTGTGCGTGTGTGTGTGTGTGCGTGTGTGGCATTGTAGCCATATACAAATTAAAAAATTGGAACCTTGAGTGCCTCAGTATTTCTCTACCTGGACCAATGGTAATTACATTGCATTACATTGCACTGAGCTGACACTTTCATTTATTCAAAGCGACTTACAATTATTATTTTTCAGGGTATTGGTTACAGTCCCTTGAGCAATGTGGGGTTAGGTGCCTTGCTCAAGGGCACTTCAGCCGTGGATGGAGATGTAGGGAGAGGTCAACCTGCAACCCCTAGATTGAAAACCAACTCTCTAACCTCTAGCCGTAATGTAGTGTCTGCCTTCACTTTAAGACCAACTCCCTAACCTCTAAGCCACGGCTGGTAATGTAGTGGATGCCACTGTATGTCTTACACTGGATACATTATGCTATGCCATGTACTGTTTGGCTGTGCTTGATACCGACACCATTAACTTCTATGTCTGCCTTCACTATAAGAAGTAATGCCACTGTATGTCTTCCATTGGATACATCATGCTATGCCAAGTCTGCCTTTGCTCTGACTGCCTCTATAGAGTGCACACACTGTAGGTCGTCTGGAGTGCACACTGCCTGCCTTTATACAGGTACATTTTATGAGTCACACACACACACACACACACACACACACACACACACACACACACACACACACACACACACACACACACACACACACACACACACACACACACAATGCTAGACCAACCGGGAGATCTTTCATTAATGTTCATCAAAATGTTCCACAGACCTACAAAGGCTACACATGCCTATGTTAAACTAACATGTCAGGCTATGTAAAAAACTGACTTACCAAAAGTGATCTCGTGGTAGATATCATGTTGCCCCGACTCTTATGGCTACAAGATCTGAATAAAGAATGGTAGTGGAGAACTTATTTACTAGCTCCCTAGTTCCCTCCCAAAATGGTGTCACATGCTATCCACAAACTCAAGCCCCATTTCTCAGTTCCCGTGGAAATGCACAACATGACTCTGCTTCTGAGGAGGAAGTGTGTGTTTTTGGAGAAGATGGGCTTTTTTTGTCATGACGTCAAACACCTTAGCTTACGTGGATTTGGAGCAGATATAATAGCACCTTCACGACATGTACAGTGGTCTAGTTGTAAAATCAAACCAGAGGGGATGATCAGAGATGTGATTAATGGGGGTTTAAGTGGTTTCTCCCCCAAGAAATGTCTGAAAATGTGGTTGTTTAAAAGTGCAATTTTAACACAATAGGGCCTATGTGAAGAAGGGAGGCCTGTTTTAGAGGGGGATTTTTTTTGGTCTTATACAATTTTATTGATGATAGGACAGTTTGAGAGGTGGACAGGAAGCGAATGGGGAGATAGATGGGGAGGGGTCGGCAAAGGACCCGGGCTGGGAATCGAACCTTGGTCGGCCGCATGTCAGACGAGTACCCTACCGGTTGGCCACGGCAGGGCCAGGGGGGATGATTTTTGACCATTTTCATCCGCCCGTATACCCCTACAACTTGAGCCCTGTGTATACCAGTTGCATACGCTAGCATATATAAAAAATACAAGCCACTGTTTTCTATAGGTTTCTGCCTGAAAATGGTAGTCTTTTATGCCTGCTCCGCTTCAAAGTGGAACTGACATTGCAAAAGCCATCATTGCAAACCGTCACTGCAAAAAATTGGGAAACAAAAAAAGGTCCCTCTAAATCAGATTGCAAAAGGCCATATTTGTATCTTTACTGAAAGGGTGGGACTATGACAAACTCACTTTTTTTGGGTGACGCACACAGCAGATGATCAGTCTGGAATGAGTACATCCTTGGAACTTTTGGGATTTTATTCGCCACCTGTTTCAGGCCTTGAAGCATTTGATCAAGATTAGATCAGCTCAGATCCAGTGAGGAATTTTTAACAGACTTTGATTTGCTTTGATTTTTGTCAGTGCCTGAACTCAAACCTACAGTGACAGGATGTCACCAGAGCTTCTGTGCAGGCAGTGTGCTGCCATTCACTGAATCATCACTGGCGAGCTCTATCTATCTATCTATCTATCTATCTATCTATCTATCTATCTATCTATCTATCTATCTATCTATCTATCTATCTATCTGTCTGTCTGTCTGTCTGTCTGTCTGTCTGTCTGTCTGTCTGTCTGTCTGTCTGTCTGTCTGTCTGTGAGGATTTTTTAACAGGCTTTGTTTTGCTTTGATTTTTATCAGTGCCTGAACTCAAACCTACAGTGATAGGATGTGACTACAGTGTCTGTGCAGGCAGCCACAGTGAGCTGCCATTCATTGTCTCATCACTGGCAAGCTCATGGGATGAGCTTTAGAATCACTGAATATTACAATGCTAAATAATAACTTTACAGTTTTTCTCGATTGGTTTGGCTAATTTCTTGAAACTGAGATGACATTCCTATAACCATTGGGTCATTTGGCCAAACATTCTTCTTAAACTTCTGCAAAACAGCTCAGATAACTAGCAAAATGTCATATACCTCCCAAAACAGCTCATTCTTGCATCAGCACTTAATCCTTCTCCCACATAAATAGTCGGTACCATAAAAATGGCATAGATCCCTCTCAATTGCTTTGGCTCATTTGCATTCATTTAGTCCTTCTGTCAAAATAAACTGGATGGTTCAGCATAACCTCATGGATCCTCATCACATGCTCATATCGCTTCAAAAACAGTTTACCCATGTGTAAAAACTATCATCAGTACCCCCAAAATACATTGTCCCTTTGTCATTGTGTAAGCACTGCAAGTCAAAATGGTTAGATGTTTTATCACTATGGGACTATGTTCAGCTAACACATTTCGGCTATGTATAAAAATGAAAAAGTGAGTGAAACCCTTGAAGTTTGACAACATAGACAATTTACCAAGGACATTTATCAGTGAGTTTCTTTACTATAAAATCAAATACAGAAAGTAATGCCCATATATTACAGGTTTCTCATTGGTCTGGCTCATTTCTCAAAACAGAGATAACAATCTCAAAACAACATGGACAAATCTCAAAGCAACTAGCAATGGCTCAAAACAGAATGTTGTTTGAAAAAATGTCAAGAAATTAGCCAAATAACAGAGGAAACTGTAGTATACACGGTTGTAAAATTATTTTCTACAAACTAGTAAAGTTACAATATCATCTGGCTTGTTGAACACTGTCATAGATTTACTGTTTAATGAAATTCTTAAAATATTATGTCCTTGACTGTTTTGACAATTGTGTAGACTACTTTGCATATGATGACTTACACAATGAGAATGTCATCTCAGTTTCGAGAAATAAGCCAAACAATCGAGAAAAACTGTAATAGTAACTTTATTTTTGTAGCACAATTCATTCAAACATGATGCAGCACAATGTGCTATAAAAGTTTGATAAGAGAGACAATTTTGGGAGACACAAGTTTCAATGTATGCCAAGTAGCTAATTGACCCTATTCATTTCATTGGTAAATTGTAGACTACAGCAACATTTTAGTAGTTATACGAAAATATGTTGATTGGTCTTATTCTGGCTTGTGCATGGGCAACAATAGGAGAGATGAGGGATAATTACCAGGCTATTGAGATGAAAATAGGGATATTCCTTATCTTGAAAGTCTGAACCTAAAATCCAAATTCTGATCCTAAAGCTAATATAAAGCTCGCTTATGCATGCATGTATAAAGTATAGTGAATCTATCAATCGCCTATTTACCTATGAGAAAAATAAAAGTGTGTGTGTGTGTGTGTGTGTGTGTGTGTGTGCGCGCGCGTGTGTGTGTGTGTGTGTGTGTGTGTGTGTGTGTGTGTGTGTGTGTGTGTGTGTGTGTGTGTGCGCGAGTGTGTGTGCACACACACAGAAAACAATGACGAGCCAGAATGTCCTCTCTTCTAGTGGAGTTTCCTTCACACACACACACACACACACACCACAGCTCCTCTGACTTGTACTTTTAAGGGAAGTGAAACTGGAGTGGAAGTGATTGCCCTCCTGCCCTCTGAAGCTCTGACAGGGTGCGCTGATGCATGTGTCTCCGTCAAACATCCTTACACCATAAGACATTTACTCACCCAAAGAAATCCACATATTTCAAAATAGAAAAAAAAATAGAAAAGTAATAACTGTAATATACAGTTCATCATCACAATTATGTAAAAATTAAGGAAAGTTGCACCATTTTACAATTAGACTACTCTCTGATGTGCTGTAGAATCCTCTGCTAACAGTGTGAGGTGAGTTGCAGAATTCTCAGTTGATATGGTCTATCTAAAAAAGCAACAAAAAAAAGATGTACTCCTCTTTATCCCTACAACCATTATATGAATTAATTCATATTAAATGTAGAGGTGGTTTTAGATAGGGGCAAGGGTGGGCCAGGGGCCCTGTAGTATTGTTTTTGCAATTGGCCCCTGCGCCGAGCAGCCAATGATAGTTTCTCAGCTTTTACTGTAATACTTCCTGTCCTTCTCAAAGCTCTTCATGTGCTTCAGATGTTTTTGAAGGTGTTTTAGGCAACCACGTTTTGGTCAAAGAATATGGGCTCCCCTCAAAACATGTTGGTCCCTCTCTGGCCCCCCTAGTAATTTTGGTGTAGAACTGACGGTATAGCATGAGCTCACTATTGAGGACTGGTTAATTCTTATAAGTGCTATTTACCAGTGACAGGACAGGATGTGATATTTGGTTGAATGTGTGTGTATTGGGTGTCCGTCATTCTTTTTAAGGTATTTCTATACATTCTGTAATTTGTTGATGGAGATGAGGACTGTCAAATCAAAATTACCCACTGATGGGACAAATAAAGTTTTCTGAACTTAACTTATTATTCAGGATTTATCGTTTGTTCAAGCTGCCCTGTGTCCCATTCAGATGCTCAGTAATAAAACATGCAATAAACATGTCCAAGGAGTCCTGTTCTGGGTTTTGCTGATATCACCGCATCATAAACTCAGACCTGTGGAGTATTATACAGCACAGAGCAGCTGTGCTTTTTTTTAAGTTTAGCATGATGACTCATGCTGCCACATCAGATGTTGGCTCATTTGTAGGGAACACATTGAGGTTGATGTGCATTGCAGTCTGAATGTAGTGTAGTTATATCCTTATCTGAACAAACAAGACCTGACAGACAGAACAAAAACACACATGACATGAAGATTCAGTAACTGAATTTTGCCGATTTTTAATATTTATTTAATTTTTTCTAGGACGAATGTTTTATCTGTGGGATCATCCTTTGAGTCCACTGAACCAAGCAACAGAACCAGACACTCGTTATGCAGAATACTCATGACTAAAAAATCGTTAGTTTAGCCACTGGCTGCATATATATGTGTGTCCTTTTTCACTCAGGACCATTCAGCTCCCCTGTAGGTCATTTTTTGAAAGGAGGTGTTGTTCACTGATGATGTCGTGTCCACAGCCCAGGAGCCGACAAGAGAGAATCCCTCATTGGCATCACCAGACTCAGCGCGCGGCTACCCAGTGCCCTACCCTTGGCAGCAGGGAGACTTCTCCACTACCCTGTCCAAACCCTGTCCAAAACACAAACAACGTAGGTGAGTCCAAATCACAAACAATGTAAGGGAGTGCTTGGGTAAGTGGCATTGTGTAGGTCGTATAGTGCAGGTTACTGTTACGGTATGTGTTTGGGGCTGAAGGCTGAGAAGTTGTGTGTGTGTGTGTGTGTGTGTGTGTGTGTGTGTGTGTGTGTGTGTGTGTGTGTGTGTGTGTGTGTGTGTGTGTGTGTGTGTGTGTGTGTGTGTGTGTGTGTGTGTGTGTGTGTGTGTGTGTGTGTGTGTGTGCGCGCGCGCAGCATACAGAACACGAAATGTCATTGTTGTTGTGAATTTCCTGCTGAGTTTGTGATGTGAAGACAGTTCCGGGAAGTGGATGAGTTCTAGAATGTTCTGTTCAGACTAGTCAGGTCATTTGGGTTTGTTCTGGTGAGTTTGTATTGTGCTACCTGCCTTATTTAAATGGGTTAGCCTAAAACAAATTTCCTCCTGTCTCGGGTTTTGCATAGTATATTTGCACAGACTTTCACCATAGCACACGCAAAGAACTGTGGACGGCTTTATTACACAGAGGAGCAGTGTTATTGTGGTTTCAGTACGATGAGTCATCCTGCCATCAGATGTGCCATCTGATGTGTGTGTGTGTGTGTGTGTGTGTGTGTGTGTGTGTGTGTGTGTGTGTGTGTGTGTGTGTGTGTGTGCGTGCGTGCGTGCGTGCGTGCGTGCGTGCGTGCGTGCGTGCGTGCGCGCGCTGTGACTAGTTAGGTTTCTGTTTCCTTTGTCAGTAAATTCTTATACCACTACCACCCCACCCCAACGCAGCAGTCAGGTCTAACTAACACTTAGTCATGACAAATTGACAATGTCAGAGTTTTCAGAGCAGAGCTAAAAGCACTATATGCTCAGGAGATGAGCGAGACCAAACAAACCCACGAGGGGAGACAATAAAGGGCTTAAAGTGCTCAGGAGACTTTGCAAGGTAATATTACTCAGGTGCTCATCTGTACCGGGTGAAGTGTAGGTCCAAAGGCACAAATTAGGGGCGGGGTCCAGAACATTAAGTCAAGTCAGCTTTTATTGTCACTTTCATCATATGCACAAGACATACAAGGAAACATGACGCAAGGCCACAATGACAGGGAAAATGATTGGATAAAAAATGCACACGTTACCTGAGGAAGGCCGAGAGGCCGAAACGTTGTCACATTACGTTGTCACGTTGTTACATTGTTTATTTAACTCGAGAGCGTGCGGCACTTCTCTCCACCTGCAAGGATAAAAATGTAAACAAAAGCACATGAAGGGGAAACGCAGAGTCCAAAAACAACAGGGTACAAAACCCTGACAGTACCCTCCCCTCAAGGGATGGGTCTCGGCCGGAGCAACGGCATCTGGGTCTCGGCGGCAGAGGCGATTCTAAGGTCAGGTGGGCCCCCAAGCGAAAATGCAAAAGAATGAGCATTTGAATCAAATTTGCCACTACTGTGGTAAAGTGTGGGCTGTTATTCATTATCTAGGGGCTTGGGGGCCCCAAGTGACTGCCTGCCTTGCCTGGTGGCAAGATGCGCGACCTTTCTGCCGCTCAGTGTCTTCAGGGGCAGAATCGAGTCGGGGCAATAGGAAAAGGTTTGCGGCCTCTCGAACACAGATGGGCAGACTGACTCCTCTTTTTGTCAGTTAGTGCTGCTTATGCATTTGGAGCATGGCACATGTGCAATAGTCTTGTGATGTTGTGTGTAGGAACCAGTCTTGCTCGTATTCAAAATGAATGTCAGTGCAAACTGACAATTAAGTACTATCATATCGGTGTCACCAATGCATCAAAGTCAGTTTAATTCTACTATGGGTCTGGCTTTTTATATTTTCCTCATTGAAGTCCATTCATTCTGAACCTCCTTTAGTCTCGTAAAGGGACATGGCAGCTTAAGAACATTACGTCATATTGATTCCGGAAGAAACTCCGGTAGCACTTTCTATGAAGCCCATATCTATAGCGCATTATGAGCGCATTTATAACAAATTATAATGCACATTATAATTACTTACAACGCATTACGACTACACCGATGATGTTTCATGATGCTTTATGTTAACAGTAATGAATAATCATGTATCTATCTTATAATTCTTTACAAATTAAAGGGTATTATGAGTGCTCATGACTGGATATAAACTACAGGCTGCCTGATGGGGCTTACAGTAAATTATGATGCATTATAGATGTGCATTACACAGTGCATTATAGATACATCCATATGAACTTCACTGTACTTAGAGCACACATTGACAACTTATGATCTCACATGGAACATTATAGCATCTTATGAGCCCTTATGACAGTTTATCATCCAGGTCTGTGCATAGAAGGGTATAGGTACTCATAGTGTGCTTTAAGCCCAATCAGGCAGTCTGTAGTTTATAGCCAGTCATGAGCACTCATGACACCCTTGGATTTATAAAGCATTATAAGCTAGATTCATAGTTATTCATAACTGTTAATATAAAGCATCATGAAGCATTATGAGTGTAGTCATAATACGTTGTAAGTAATTATAATGTGCTTTATAATTTGTTATAAATGCGCTTATAATGTTGGCTTTAAGTAAAGTGTTACCGGAAACTCCTTATGAACTGTCTTGTCCTTATCAATCATCTATCGGTTTGAGTCTTGCATGGTTTATTAACACCCAGATTGTACTGCCTGGCTTTTGTCAGTGCCTTCTCTGCCTTCCTGTTACTTCGGCGTGCATACACGTGTGCATTGTAGCATTCTGTCTCATTGTCTCAGTGAGGATTTTAATGTCTTATTGAACAGCCACGTTGCCATTGTAAAATGTATACTCTTTAAGCATTGGTTCATTAAGTTGATTCATAAAATAACTCAAAAGCATACAAAACAACATACAAAAACATAGTGTTTCTTTAAATGACAGACCACACCTGCACACAGTTTCAGTTACAAGATTTTGCTCTTTTTATTGAGTTTTATGTTTTATATTGCAGTACAGCACTTTGGGTTTAAAGGTTCCTGGTACAGTCCAACCCCTAGACCTACCCAACCTAGCAAACAGACAACCAGAAGCCACCAGAAGGGAAGGGGAAAACACAGTAAATTTTTAAGTGTTAATTCAACTCTTAGGCAGAAGGAACACTATGAGCATTAAAATCAACTATCTAAGTGCAAAATTTACTGAAAATTTTACTCTGTATGGGAAGTGGCTTTCTTTGTTTGTTTAGTTGCTTCTTTATGTCTGATGCGCGGTTGGCAGGTCGAGGAGACGACCCGGCCGCTGTCACTGAGACCCATCCCTCCCAACCAGGAGCCGACGATGGGAGTCTCGACCAATCAGAATCCCTTGACAGGGAGCTTCGACCAATCAGAATCCCTCGCTGACATCACAGATCGGAGCAGACGAGGTCCCAGTTCCCTCTCCTAGTCATTGAGGGAACTCCACTACGTCCACATCCTGTTGAGCACAGGAGGCCTTCAGTTACTTACTCTTCAGACACCCCAGACCAATAGACACACTGGGCAACTTATTACAGCAGGCTTCATATTACTCTGTAACTCTGTTGCTAATATGGCAACAAATATTGGTGTTGTGTAAAGAGCCATCACTGGGGTTCTGAATATGCCCAGACTGCCGTAACAGAAAGCCAGGCTTTTTGCAGTCAAATGCTCTACCACTGAGCTACAACCCTAATCTGACTTTATCGTTGTGCAGTCAACAGCATTTGGTTTGCTGACCCCTGAGTTTTATTAATTTATGAAAGGCTTATGTTATAGAAATGGCATGAGAGACTATGGTTACAAATTACAGTGTATTGATTTAATATTTCTCAGGTTGACCCCTGAGTTTTACTTATTTATGAAAGGCTTAAGTTAATGGCATTATGAGAGACTAATGGTTGGATGCACTCACAGAAGGAGAAAGAGAGAGAGCAAGCAGAAAGAGGGGGGATCCATGGTGTCTCCAACATTGAGACAGCTCAGGGTCCTGTGGGATTAAATGCAGTTTAGGTGTGGCTCTCACATGCTCAAACACATGACTTAACTCATCAAATACGTATATTCCCTAATACTGGCTGTGTGTGTCGATACCCAACTTAGAAAACTAATTGGGTTTGTTTTTGTCTCATTATTTTTTTCTCATTATTTTTTCAATTATGGTTGAGTTTTTCTATTGTTTTAGATATAAGTTTGAATTCTACGGATAAATCATGAATTTACTTTTTATATATAGCCTCATTCTTCGAAATGTGCAAAAATAGCCAGATCCATTTGAAATAACAGCAGATAAAAGACAGGATAGGCCTCTACAAATATAAAAGTGTGACGTGGGAAAATCAAAGTAGGATACTCACCCTGAATGCTTCCAGCAGACGTGCGGAGAAAGGACCGGGCAAAGGCGACAACTTCTTTTTATGTCCATTGATGGCTCCTCCTCCTCATAAGTTGTTTTCGTTTGTGGAAACCAGAAGGTAGGGCTTATTCCATTCTGGCAGGAGGACCTGTTAGGTCTGATTCCCCTGCACATTCCAGTCTGATGCTAGTGCAGTGCTATCACTCCATCTAATCAAATGAGTTATCTCCGACCGACAGAACACTCATAGAGGAGTAACTGCATTTACTTTTTATCATTTATTTATCTGTTTATTTACATTGGAATATTTACAGTGTAGCACAGAAGTGAGTACACTCCTCACATTTGTAAGACCATCATCAGACCACAGGACATGGTTCCAACTCTCTCTCTCTCTCTCTCTCTCTCTCTCTCTCTCTCTCTCTCTCACACACACACACACACACACACACACACACACACACACACACACACACACACACACAGATGGCATTGTGTGACAGGCTTCTCACAGCAACAAGCCTGATACTTTGGTGTAGCAGTCAGAGCCCACTGTAACAGAGCGTCCGAGTGACGTGTATATGTGTGTGTGTGTGTGTGTCTGAGTGTGTGTGTGTGTGTGTGTGTGTGTGTGTGTGTGTGTGTGTGTGTGTGTGTGTGTGTGTGTGTGTGTGTGTGTGTGTGTGTGTGTGTGTGTGTGTGTGTGTGTGTGTGTGTGTGTGTGTGTGTGTGTGTCAGAATTACCTCTCCTAAAGCGGAGTTCCCCCAAACACATGAAAACACACAGAGACCTACTTCAGCTAGGGCTCCCTCCTCTGGCATGTAAGGGAAGTGAAACTGGAACTGATGATTCCCCTCTGCCTGCAATACCGTCTTACTGAAGCCCTGACACAGCAACATTACGCCTACCCACTGATGCATATCTTCATCAAACATCCTTATAATAAAATAACATAACTCACCCAAAGAGATCTATCAATTTCAAAATCAAACATGGTATAGAAAATAGTTAACTTCTGTACATCTTAAATATAAATGTTGCCAGTAGTTTGGTGTGAGGTAATATAAAATTAAAAGAATATTCTGATGATCCCACAGCAATAGGAACAGTATTGTCAGTGTCATTGCTGTTGTTTAACATTCTAAAACAAATGCCCTATCCTGGGTTTTGCATAGTATATTTGCACAGACTTTCACCATAGCACACGCAAAGAACTGTGGACTGTTTTATTGCACAGAGGAACAGTGTTATTGTGGTGTCAGTATGATGAGTCATCCTGCCATGTATCAGCTGTGGAGTGTGTGTGTGTATGTGTGTGTGTGTGTGTGTGTGTGTGTGTGTGTGTGTGTGTGTGTGTGTGTGTGTGTGTGTGTGTGTGTGTGTGTGTGTGTGTGTGTGTGTGTGTGTGTGTGTGTGTGTGTGTGTGTGTGTGTGTGTGTGTGTGTGTGTGTGTGTGTGTGTGTGGTGACTAGTTAGGTTTCTGTTTCATTTTCCAGTAAATTGCCACCCCACCCCACCCCGACACAGCATTCAGGCCTTTCATCTCTACACTTAGTCATGACAATGCCACAGCACTTAGAGTACACTTAGATTCCTGTGGGTGTGTAGACAAGCATAATCATAATGCAACCCATATGTTTTAAGACCCCCACACATCATTGGCATCTGCAGTCTTTGCTGTATGTTGACTACAGCATCACCACAGATCGGTGAACTCAAAATACTCTGGCAACACTCCCAGACTCCACAATAATATTCCAATCTGACTCTAGAGTGCTGTAACTCACACAACGGCTTCATTCCAAACAGCTTATTTGAGAATCAGATGACTAACTGGGTATGGAATAATCAGGGGAAATGCCCTCTATTTGGTAAGAAAGCTAAAGTCTGCTTGCCTCAGCATATGGGGAGTATAGAGCTTTCAATCACTGTGTACCCCAACTCACTCACTCCCAAAACATCGACTCTCTTCCCCTTTTCAAACCCACACCTAAACCTTTGTCTCTGTCCCAGTTAGTGCATACTCTAGTGTTTTTACCAGTTGTTGTTTTTTCCCTTTGAATACATACAGTATTGTAGTGATTAAAACAGGTTGAGTTTTCCATGATTCCTTTGTTTTTCTTTGTTTCCATTAATCTTTAAACCTTTCCCATTTTGTTCACTTCCTTGACTGTAAGAATGCAGGAGACTTGACGCGTGAAAGGACGAGGATGCATTATTGTTTCTCCTTGATGAGTTTCTTGGATGGTTTATTAAACAAAAAGGGTTAACATAAACTTAAGAATGTAAACTTTGAAAATAACAAATAAAGCAAGGCTTTCAGTTCAGTCAATGCAATGGGGTTTGAGCTTGAGGCAACAGGCCGCGTTCAGGCTGGCACAGTCGCGTACACGGGCTCGTCCACTGACACGGTTAATGACTTTTGCACCTTGCACCCCTACAGCATCTGGGCCGCGTCACCACACCATCAGCAGTCTCGCCGCCACCTATGGGAGTAAATAGGACACCACACAAACAAGGTGCATTTAGTGTCATGTTTGCAAAAGAAAGTTTGTCCATATATAAATACAAAGTCTTAATCTAATTCTTCTAGATGTAAACATAAACATTTTCAGGAGCTCTTGTATGAAAACACTAAATAAAGGAAATGGCTCTTACAGTATGCTTGAGTGTCCTGAAAGGCATGTTTAAATAAAATTCATTATTAATATTACAAAGTATAGCAAAAAAAACAAACTCACACAAAAAAGCACACACATACAACTGTGTCTTTTTCTGTTTTTATTTTATTTTATTTTGGGTTGAAGTTGAAGATGAAGGTTTTACCCGCGGGCCCATCCGCATGACTGGATATAGGCTAATTATATACAGCCACCGGACCATCCTCACGACCCACTAAACCAAGCAACAGAACCAGACACCCCCATTGGGGTAAAAACAGAGTTACATAGTTAGTTACATGTTCATATCAGTTCAGGTTCATTTAAGTTTCTCAGGTTCAGTTCCGTTAGGGTTTACTGTTTCGTTGCTTCGTTGTTCTGATGCTTCAGGGAATTCGGTAATCGGAATTCGGTTCATGCGTCATGCTTAAATGCTTAATGGCTTCATGGACTCGATACTTCTCACATCAGATCGTCCAGACACACCATCAGGTAAGCGTGAAAGACGACCTGGTGCCGTCCACTGAGAGCCATGCCTGGAGCCCATGGAGCCTATAAGAGGGAATCCCTCATTGGCATCACCAGACTCAGTACACGGCTACCCAGTGCCCTACCCTTGGGAGCAGGGAGATTTCTCCACTATCCTGTCCGAATTCTGTCCAAAACACAAACAACTTAAGTGAGTCAATGGATAAGGGATTTTGGTAACACTTTATTTTAGGGATACATCTATTAGCACTAATACATACAATGTTAATGCCTGCATAGGTAACTTGTAAGGCATAGCAAACGCTAAGGCCTACTAGGTCCTTACTAAGGTTAAATTGGTAATAAATCCCTTATTGTGCATGAACAAGACATTTGCGAATACATGCCTAACAAATGTTTCATTTTGCTTTGTACGTGCCTTACAAGTTAATTATACAGGGACATTGTATTAGTGCTAATAGATGTATCCCTAAAATAAAGTGTTACCAGNATTTTGTATATTGAATGTAATTTGCACGTGTATTTAGAATGGAGAATGGTGGTGGTGGTGGTGTGTGTGTGTGTGTGTGTGTGTGTGTGTGTGTGTGTGTGTGTGTGTGTGTGTGTGTGTGTGTGTGTGTGTGTGTGTGTGTGTGTGTGTGTGTGTGTGTGTGTCACTGTGACACTGAGAATAGCAAGACATACAGTATGAATAGGCAACACATATACAGTACATGTACTTTGTATATCAGAAAACAATATGAACGATCCTCATCTCATTCGATTGTGTACCACCATTCAACATAAAGTTATCATTATTCAGATTTTGACAATTACGTACAGTATATGCAGAGTGGACAAACCTCAAAGTACACAAGTTAAGTGATAATATATAGGCCTATATACACAGGCCCGTGCAGATAGTAATCAAGTTTGTCAGAGGACGCGCTCAACTTCTTGGAAAAAATGAATGACATTGGGTGCGCAATAAAAGGTATCAACTTAAAGAAGAAAAATCCGCACTAACAAGCTACGTCTCATTATTCATTTATAAATTCACACAGATATTAAGACATACTGTATAATATTACTCACCGAAGGACAGAACAGGTAGAGAGAGTGGGACTCCATGGTACCTTGAACACCCATGTCTCCTCCATGGTCCTGTGAAAACAAATGTATTACTAAGAGATTATTTGTTGTGGCTCTCAGATTACATAGAACATGGCAGAGCATGAAGTAAGAAGATTTTCTACCCTACAAAGTCAGTAAATACATATCTAGTTAACCCGAGTTTGAAGTTGAGAAAGGAACTTATTTTCCACAAACAAATAAATAAACTCCCTACAACCATGAACAGGCTCCTATATAGAAAATGTTTTACTAGCCACTACGAAAGGTACGTATGGTTTCGCATTTTCAGTCATAGTGCAGTTAATGCATCTATAGGCCAGATCTAACTTTTGTAACATTATAAACAAAATACTGCAAGGATACTCACCCAGAATCCTTTGGGCAGACTCGCCTGCAGGATAGAAAGGACCGGACAGCAGACGGGAACTGTATTTATGTCCTCCACAGGTCCGGATTAACATGGGCTGGGGCCCCTGGGCTATAGGTTTCTGTAAAGCCCCCACAGAACAGAAATTCTTGACAAAATTACTGTATAGAAATTCTGTGCCAGGAATCTAGGATAACATGTCTGCCAAATGAAGCAGAGGCGTATTAATTTAAAAATTTATTTTCTGAAATCCATTTTTTCCCTTTTTTTTTTACCCCACGGGGCCCTATGGCTGCAGCCATATCAAGCCTGTGCATTAATCTGGCCCTGTCCACAGACTCCTCCTCTGAAAGTACCCAAGGCAAGGCAAGGCAAGTTTATTTATATAGCGCATTTCATACACAGGTGCAACTCAATGTGCTTCACAAAGTTAACAAATGTAAATGAAAGGAAACAGGGAAGAAAGAAGGAAATGAATTAGAGTCAAAAAGCATTTAAAAACATTAAGATAAAACATAAGGTAAAAATAATAATAAAATAAAATAAAATAAAACAAATTAAATAAAAAATAAAAATAATAAGAATAAGTAATTTAAGCTAGGGGAAAGCATCTGAGAACAGCTTTGTCTTGAGTCTAGATTTAAAGCTATCAATAGTGGGTGCATTTTTTATGTCATCTGGAAGCTGGTTCCAAAGCTTTGAAGCATAGAAGCTAAAGGCTGCCTCTCCACATTTTGTTTTGACTTTTGGAATCACCAGCAAATTCTTCTCCGTTGACCTTAGTGACCTAGTTGGTGCATACAGCTGAAACATATCCAGTAGATATGTGGGTCCCATTCCATTTAGTGATTTAAACACAAGTAGCATAGCCTTAAAATCAATTCTGTAGCTTACTGGGAGCCAATGCAGCGATCTTAAAATTGGAGTAATGTGGTCGAACTTCCTTGTCTTTGTAAGAACCCTTGCAGCTGCGTTTTGTACAAGTTGAAGCTGTTTAATGGTTTTATTGGGGAGGCCAGTAAAAAGACTGTTACAGTAATCAACTTTACTAGAAATAAAGGCATGTATTAGCTTCTCCAGATCATGTTTAGACATCAGGCCCCTAAATTTAGAGACGTTTTTTATGTGATAAAATGCAGACTTAGTAATAGCTTTCATGTGACTGTTGAAGTTTAGGTCACTGTCAATGAGGACCCCAAGATTTTTAACTGTTTCCCTTGCTTTCAGTCCCTTCGTTTCAAGGATAGTAGCAATCTTTTGTCTCTCCTCTCTTTTCCCAAATATAATTACTTCAGTTTTATCTGTGTTCAGCTGGAGGAAATTGTGAGACATCCATTTGTTAATTTGGTCCATGCAATGATAGAGTGATTCAAGGGGGGTATAGTCATTTGGGGACATAGATAAGTAGAGCTGGGTATCATCCGCATAGCTATGGTAATTTATGGAGTTATTCTCGATAATGTGTCCCAGTGGCAACATATACAGATTGAACAGTAGTGGTCCCAGAATGGAGCCCTGGGGGACCCCACAATCCAGAGACATTGGTGATGAAGTATGTCTTCCAATGGCGACAAAAAAACTTCTTTGTTGTAAGTACGATTTTAACCAGTCGATCACTATGCCCGTAAAGCCAACCCAGTGTTCCAGTCTATGTAGTAGTATAGAATGATTAACTGTATCGAAAGCAGCACTCAAATCAAGAAGTACCAAGACGGATGATTTGCCAGCATCAGAATTCAATCTTATGTCATTCATAACTTTAATAAGAGCTGTTTCAGTGCTGTGGTAGGCACGGAAACCTGATTGAAACTTATCAAAATAGCTATTAGACATTAGAAAAGCAGTTAATTGGTTAAAAACAATTTTCTCTATTATTTTACCCATGAATGGTAGATTGGATATGGGCCTATAGTTGTTTAGTACCAGTGCATCCAGGTTGTTCTTTTTCAGTAAGGGTTTCACAACTGCTTCTTTCAGACAGCCTGGGAATATGCCTGTTTGTAGTGAGGTGTTGATGATCTGAAGTACATCTGATGATATTAGATTTAAGATGGATTTGAAGAAGGCTGTTGGTAAAATATCTAAGTCAGATGTAGAGGAGCTAAGACTTTGTACCGTTCTATTAAGAATGTCCACATCAACTAAATGAAAATTTCTCATGAGGTTAGGATTTAACTTCACCATAGCAAGCTGGTCTGAATCTTGGGTCGGTTGCACATGTGTGAGTATGTTTGCACGTATTTTTTCAATCTTTCCTTTGAAAAAGGATGCGAACTCATTGCATTTGCTGACTGAGAGGAACTCAGAGGGCATTAGATTTGGGGGCCTTGCTAGCTTTTCCACAGTGCCAAACAGGACACGTGCATTATTAATATTTCTGTTAATTATGTCAGAGAAAAAAGATTGTCTAGCTTTAGAAATTTCTTGGTTGTATTTCGAGAGTGTGTGTTTATAGATTTGGTAGTGGACTTCAAGTTTGGATTTACGCCACTGTCTTTCAGCCCTCCTGCATTCTTGCTTTAGCAATATAACTGTGGGATTCTTTCTCCAAGGTGCTTTTTCACGTCCCACTGTTTTGATTTTTTACCCAGACTGTCAGGGTAATGTGCCCGCCCTCCGAAAGACTGCCAAGGATGTGTGTGCTTGTGTGTGTGTTCAGTATAGTTTCAGTTGTCTGTAAATTACCACTCCCATCCTAACACCAGATCTCTAGAATAGGCTACTGAAAGGAAACAGCTTCTCCAAAAGTACCCAGACTGCCAGGGTAATGTGTCTGCCCTCCGACAGGCTGCCAAGGGTAGTGTGTGTGTGTGTGTGTGTGTGTGTGTGTGTGTGTGCGTGTGCGTGTGCGTGTGCGTGTGTGTGTGAGAGAGTGTGTGCATGTGTGCTTGTGTGTGTGTTCAGTATAGTTTCAGTTGTCTGTAAATTGCTACCCCTCCCATCATGACACAACAGATCGCTACTGAGGGAAACAGAAACATAAGCTGATCTTATTTGCACAACTGAGTACCTATCAGCCACGATCAATCAGACCCCAATTCCATTGAGAGATGTATGAGGTTGTTAATGGTTATTTTAATAATGATTTAGTTCCTCTGTGTCTGTAAGGCTGAATAAGTCATCATTGTGTACTGAGACTTCATGTGAGTGGGGCTGTAAGGGGAGTGCTGATTGAGGTCTAAGATGTTATATTTCAACAATGAGTCAGCAGTCTGCACACAGCATTTGAATCTTACTCCTAGTGGACAATAAATATGTAGGCCTACTGGTATTATACAATCAGTGAATAACCTATTTGTAGATCATGATTTGTCATTTTATGTAACAAACAGGCCGCAGCAAGGACATGAATGACAGAGTCAGTGCCCCTCAGTGGCAAATACATGAGGTGTAGCCTCAGCTGGCAAGCCATATAATTCAATGATGACCCAATTCTGCCCCCACTATCTACCTGGGCCCGGATCAACTGACCCGTGTATCTCTCATGAACATTCCATCCTCCCATCATGTGTTCTGAACACACAAAAGAATATTTATTAACAGACTCTCCTTTATTTTTAGTACTTTTAGACTTTATTAATAGTACCCCCATAAAAATCCCCAGTCATCATAAAAAAACATATTATAATCTTGTGGTGCTCAAGACTTTTTGAGACACACTGCACCAGGAAACGAGAACGGATTTTGCAGTTGTGGTTTCCGGCAAGATGGTCTGAAGAGTAACATTAAATTTCATTTAAGCATCCAGCTGACTTCTCAGTTCATAATTAACTCAAAGAAGTTACACCGTGTTTTTGTTAAATGACAGACAACACAGACACACAGATTTCAGTTACAAGATTTTGCTGTTTTTAATTGGGTTTTATGTTAAAGAAAATATGCAGTTCAGCAGTAGGGAAATGAGTTGGGATGGAATATTTTACGAGTAGGTCCATCCCCACGACCCACCAACCAAGCAACAGACAACCAGAAGCCACCAGAAGGGGAGGGGGGAAAACACAGTAACATTTTCAAGTGTTACTTCAACACTTAGGCAGAAGGACAAACACTATGAGTGTTAAAATCGTCTACCTAAGTGCAAAATTTACTGAAAATGTTACTGTGTTCGGGAAGTTTTGTTTGGTAGCTTTTGTTTGTTTGGTGCTTCTTTATGTCTGATGCGCGGTTGGCGGGTCGCGGGGGCGACCCGGCCGCTGTCCACTGAGACCCATTCTTCCAGGCCTGGAGACAACGATGGGAGTCTTGACCAATCAAAATCCCTCAGCAGGGAGCTTCGACCAATCAGAATCCCTCGCTGACGTCACAGATCGGAGCAGACGAGGTCCCAGTGCCTATGCCCTTGGGAGCAAGGATTTTACGCCACTACGCCCACGTGCTGTCAAATACAGGAGGCCTTCAGTTACTAGGAATTCAGTTACTATCACAATCATCCACAAACACACCAAACTGACACCATTAGACCATTAGCCTTCATGTGCTATGGATACACATCAATAGTTTGTGGCTATGCTCTGGCTGCCATACCAGCGACCAACATACCAACCTGGCTTTTATGTTTTAAATGTGTTGGGCCAAAGGTTCTAATTCAGCAAATGCTGATGTCGCATATGAATGTAATATTTTTCATGCTGAAACTATGAAAAGCTTAAGTTATTTAAAATGGTTTCATAAGAGGCTATAGTTTAATGTATATTATGTCATACTTACAGAAGGTGCAAGCAGAAAGAGTGGGACTCTGTGGGACATGGCATCGCCAATAGCGAGACACCTCCTGGTCCTGTAGGAGGAAGTGGAATTTACAGTAAGTGTGGTTCTAACATGCACAAACACAGAAACACACAACCTGAAATAAACAAACAAATAGTCTACTAGGCTATGGCAAGTATGTGGGCCTACAATCAAATAGTAATTTCATAAGCTACTCATCCTTAAAAATGTTTTTAGGCCTGTATACTAACTCATCTTCAAGTGTGCATCCCAACAAACCCAATATAATAATCAAAGGGGGGAAAGGGAAATAAAAAAATTTAAATGTCAGACAGCAGATGCTACTATGTAACCTACGTTGTAGGGTAGAACAAAATATAAGGGTACACTACTATTTTACAAAATATTAGATTACAGTGAATAGGCTACATAATTGTGTTTGTGAAGAAAATAAAAGCATATTCTACTCACCCGGAATCCTTCGGGCAGACGTGGAGTCTGCAGGATAGAAAGGACCTGACAAAGGTGACGACTTCTTTTTATGTCCACTCAGGGCTCCTCCTCTGCAACAGTTACTTTCATTTATCCAGAAAAGGCTGCCAGGGAGGGGAGGAGGCTGTGGTTATTGGCTTTGCAATGCATCCGCATCTGCCAACATGTTCCCTCATTTTTATTATTTTTTTAATGTCAATGGACTTAAAATTAGTTGCACTTTAAATAAGTTGCATTTAAAAGCTAGACCCTCATCTTGCATGAGAATGTGTTCATTGAGCCCTAACATACCCACATTTTTCATATAAAGCTCAAATCTCAAGTGCCTGAATGCAGTGTATATGTCGCTTCAGGCGGCAAAGGTCAAACAACGTATACAGTATGCAGCATCAGGCTAAAATGGGTTGAGCTATACCTTTCTATTTTACTTTCTGTTATTTATTGAAGGAGACAAGGACAGCGAAATCAAATTACCCATTGATGAGGTAAATAAAGTTAACTGACTGAGCATTCTGGATTTAGTGTTTGTTCAAGTTGCCCTCTGTCCCATTCAGATGCTGTATGGCTCAGTAACAAAACAAATAGGCCTAATACTTGTCCTCCAAGGAGTGATGTTCTGAGTTTTGCTGATATCACGTACAGTATCATAAACCGAGACCTGCGGAGTATTTTACAGCATAGAGCAAGCAGCTGTGTTTTCTGAAGTTTAGCATGATGACTCATTCTGCCACATCAGATGTTGGCTCATTTGTGAACACATTGTGGTTCAAGATTTATACAACTTTCTATTTATTTTTGACAACATCTTTGATATGTTTTCTTTTCATGTTGTTATTGCTTGAGGATGAATGTTTTATCTGTGGGATCACCCTCTTAGTCCACTAAACAAGCAACAGAACCAGAAACTCATAATAGCCTGTAGACTATTATGAGTTTCTGGTTCTGTTGCTTGTTTAGTGGACGAAGAGAGTCAGAATATGCATCCTATTCAGGTAAAAAAGAGAAAAAAAACACTCTTAGTTTAGCCACTGGCTGCATGTACTTGTTCACTCAGGACCGTTCTAGGTCATCCTTTGAAAGGAGGTCCTGTTCACTGAAAGCCATGGTGTATTAATTTTAAAATGCATTTTCTACAATTCATGTTCTTTTCCTTCCTTTGTCCAATCGGGGGCCCCCTGGCAGGTGGGGGCCCTAGGCCATATCATGCCTGATTGCCTGGAAATTAATCTGGCCCTGTCCACAGACTCCTCCTCTGAAAGTACCCAGACAGCCAGGGTAATGTGCCCGCCCTCTGAAAGGCTGCGAAGGGTTGTGTGTGTGTGTGTGTGTGTGGGTGCGTGTGCGTGTGCGTGTGCGTGTGCGTGTGTGTGTGTGTGTGTGTGTGTGTGTGTGTGTGTGTGTGTGTGTGTGTGTGTGTGTGTGTGTGTCCAGTATAGTTTCAGTTGTCAGTGAATTGCCACTCCCATTTTGACACCAGATCTCTAGGATACTGAGGGAAACAGAAACATAAGCTGATCTGATCTGTACAACTGAGTACTTCAGAGTGACCATGATCCCATTGAGAGATGTATGAGGTTGTTAATGGTTATTTTAATAATGATTTAGTTCCTCTGTGCAAGGCCGGTTCTAGTCAATTTGGTGCCCTACGCGACCCGAGCACCCCTCTTTCCTTTTTGTGGAATTAGAAATTGGCAACTGAAAACAAATGTTATATCTGATCGAGTACAGCTGATCTAGCACATGTGTACTGAGTATCCATGAATAATCATTGTCAAAGTAAAGTTTAATGCAATGTTTCGCTTAATGACATAATTCTGTGTGGACTTGGCGCCCCAAATATATTTGGCACCCCAGGCGACTGCCTTGTCTGCCTATGCCTAGCGCCGGCCCTACCTCTCCGTCTATAAGGGTGAATCAGTCATCATTGTGTACTGGGACTTCACGTGAGTGTCTGTTCACTATAAGGGGAGGGCTGACTGAGATCTAAGATGTTATATTTCAACAATGAGTCAGCAGTCTGCACTCAGGGTTTCCATTAAAGATTGAATTTTCTTCCTAGTGGACACACAAATATGTAGCCTACTGGTATTATACAATCAGTGAATAACCTATTTGTAGATCAGTATTTGTCATTTTATGTGTCAATTTGGCGTAGCGAGGACATGAATGACGTATTTGCCAATGATGTGTGTTTGAGGGGCACTGACTGAGGTGTAGCCTGGCAAGCCATATAATTCAATGATGACCCAATTCTGCCCCCACTATCTACCTGGGCCCGGATCAACTGACCCATTTGTCCACCCCTGCCTGCTTCAGATGTATCTCTCATGAACATTCCATCCTCCCATTGACACAATCTAGCTCCTGGTCATCACTTGAAATCTTGAGCACACCGTTCGCTTTCCTCTCTGGTTTTGCCGCGTAGCCTACTCCCTAAACCTGAACCTAATTGAACACAAGAGATTAACTTTGAATATTTCTCAACCGTTTCTCAGCCAGTTCTCATGGGAGCTCTCCCTAATACATTCCTGAAAATCCACACTCATCATAAAAAAACATATTATAATCTTGTGGTGTTGTGTGTTGACTTTTTTAGACACACTGCACCAGGAAAGGAGACCAGGTTTTGCAGTTGTGGTTTCCTAGAGGCAGTGCCGATGGTCTGAAGAGTGACTAATTTAAGCATTATCCACTGACTTCTCAGTTCATAATTAACTCAAAGAAGTTACACAGTGTTTTTGTTAAATGACAAACCACACAGACACACAGATTTCAGTTACAAGATTTTGCTTTTTTTTACTTGAGTTTTATGTTAAGGAAAAGAGGCGTTCAGCAGTTGGGAAAGAAGTTGGGATGGAATATTTTACGAGTAGGTCCATCCCCACGACCCACCAACCAAGCAACAGACAACCAGAAGCCACCAGGGAAAAGGGGAAACAAAGTAAAATGTGTTCATTCAGCACAAGGTCCGACAATCAGTGCGCTATAGTCGACCATTATAAGTGCTGAATTTACAGAACATTTCACAGTGTAGGGAGAGTTTTGTTTGGTGGCTTTTGTTTGTTTGGTTGCTTCTTTATGTCTGATGCGCGGTTGGCAGGTCGAGGAGACGACCCGGCCGCTGTCCACTGAGACCCATCCCTCCGGGCCTGGAGCTGACGATGGGAGTCTCGACCAATCAAAATCCCTCAGCAGGGAGCTTCGACCAATCAGAATCCCTCGCTGACATCACAGATCGGAGCAGACGAGGTCCCAGTGCCTATGCCCTTGGGAGCAAGGATTTTACGCCACTACGCCCACATTCTGTCAAATACAGGAAGCCTTCAGTTACTATCACAATCATCCACAAACACACCAAACTGACACAATGTTGATTATTACAACTTTAGGCTTCATGTGGAGAGACATCAATAGTTTGTGGCTATGTTCTGGTTGCCATACCAGCGACCAACACAACAACCTGCCTTTATTTTTTCTTTAAAATGTGTTAGGGCAAATCGGTTCTAATTCAGCAAATACTATTGTAGCAATGTAATATTTCCATACTGGAACTATTAAGTTATGGAAATTATTTCATAAGAGGCTATAGTTCAATGTATATTATGTCATACTTACAGAAGGAGAGTGCAAGCAGAAAGAGTGGGACTCCATGGCATCTCCACTAGTGAGACACCTCCTGGTCCTGTGGGAGGAAGTGGACTTTACAGTAAAAACACAAGCAAAAACACACAAACAAAAGCAAAAAACACACAACCTGTGCATGTAGGTCTACGCCCAATTGAACATATCATTTGACATGCGTGCTGCCTGTATATTCTTCTCATTTTCAAGCGTGCATCCAAACAAACCCAATATAGGGAAAGGGAAATACACAATTAAAATGATAGCAGATGCTACTGTGTAACCTACATTGTGGAGTAGAACAAAATATAAGAGTGCACAAATATTTGACAAACTGTATAGGCCTAGCCTAAATATACAGAATTGTGTTTGTGAAGAAAAAAAATAGCATATTTGGCAACTCACCCGGAATCCTTCGGGCAGACGTGGAGTCTGCAGGATAGAAAGGACCTGACAAAGGCGACGACTTCTTTTTATGTCCACTCAGGGCTCCTCCTCTGCAACAGTTGCTTTCATTTAGAGATGTACAGGATCCAAGATCCGGTTCCGGATCCGGCAGGATAATAGGGATTTTTCAGACTATCCGGATCCGGTTCTAGGATCCAGGATCCGGTAGCCGAGGCTTTTCAGTCAAAATAGTTAGAGCCAACGTGATAAAAAGGACCCACGTATGTGAGTAGGCTATGTGTTTCAACCCTTTCATAGGATCCGCTCTCCGGTTCTGGATCCGGCAGGATCTTAAGCAGTGGATCCGGTATCCGGCAGCATCCTAAAAATCAGGATCCGGTGCATCTCTACTTTCATTTCTCCAGAAAAGGCTGCCAGGGAGGGGAGGAGGCTGTGGTTATTGCCTTCACAATGCATCCGCATTCTTGCTAACATGCTTTGTCATCTTTTTTTTTAAGTCGATGGACCACATCCTAAAATTCATAGCCTAACCGCCTACTACAGATTTTAACTTCAATATATTGATGACTGTGCCATTCAGTAATACATAAACTTGTATGTAATCTGTTAGTAGTTAGTTTATTCCCAGAATCCATGCTGCCCATTCACAAAGATGGCCTAGGGCCAACCCGTGTCATGAATCTACTTGGACCTACCACCCCCATCAAACTCTAAGTATTCATTATGAGTGGGGAAATTGTAGGCTTACTTTTCATATGAAAAGGTGGATCTTCTCCATGTCCGCCATTTTTAATTACCGGAAATGTTCATTTTTAGTTGCAAGACTTATTGTACTTTGGTCATACAAAATGTTAGTTTATTACTTAGTGAATTTTCATGAAAAGATCAAATGTGCCAACAGAGTTTCAATGAGCAGCAGTTGCAATACTTACTCTGGCCACAATCCTACACTGCACCCTTTATGATTTTACAGATGATATGTATGTTATTAACTGAGAGGACAGTCATTAATCAGTTATTTCATTTCCGTGCTTGTATCACAGCACTTCAAGATGTGCAGCACTGCAATAACTAGGCCTACGGCTCCCCCCACTGGACAAACTTGTTAAGTGCTGCGCAGTGCAAGTTTTTTTCATAATATACATTAGGGCCTCCTACTACTACCAGGGCCAGATTAAGATAGCCAGGAGCCCCTAGGCTACAGGTTGCTGTGGGCCCCCTTGAAAGGCACATTTTACAAATGTTGCACATCTGGCAGCTGTGGGGCGGAGTATTAACAAGATTTAAAACTGTAGAGCTACACAGCATTACAGATTTTCAATATTGTGACAATTCTGCAATTTTTGACTTTTGGCCAATCAGAGGCCCCCTGGCAGGTGGGGGCCCCTAGGCTGTCGACATATTTAGCCGGTGCGTCAACCCGGCCCTGACAACTACTACTACTACTCAGTTATTTATTGGTGGTTAGGGAATCAGGGCTTGTATGCAGCAATGCAATGACTCAGCCTATGGCTCCCCCCACTGGACAGACTTGTTACGTGCTGTGCAGTGGAAGTTTTTTTCATAATATACTCGGGCCTACTACTCAGATATTAATTGGTGGTATTTACACTGCCTGGCTGGGGGAGTTATTATCCAACATTCTCTCCACCATCCTCCTCGGACCATGACTAAAGTACCATGGGCATGGTATAGGCCTACCATGTCCCCACACTGTTCCCTAGGGTCACCTGTTGGGCTGTTCCCTTGTTCAGATGAGGCATAAATGCAGTTTTGTTGTGTGCACTGTGTGCTATTACAATGACTATGTGGGACTTTCAGTTTCATGATTTCGCAAGTAACTTCTTTTCTCTGGGATGCCATTATTATTTGTTTGCAGTCCACTTACAATTTTTCCAAGTATGTTCTTTTAACTCAGATCATTGAAAACAGCCATATGTGGTTTCTTCCATTGTTGATGTATGCCACTAGGATGGGACATTACAAAAAGTAAAGATCAACAGTTTTAGTTTTTTGTGTTTTTGAACCCACACAAAAAGATGACCATTTGAGTCATTCAGTATTGATCTGTTGAACTGTGATGAAGTTAACAGATAATATTCATACAAGCTTGCTGTGGTCCATCAAACACACACTCACCAGGTTTCATATTCCACATTTTCTGATGATCAGTCATCCCCCAAACTCATTCTTTAGGATGATATGTAAACATGAAAACAGAAGCATTGTGGGCTCAACAGCATATTTTTTCATCCAAATAACTTCCTCTAAATACTCAGTCTAGAAGTCGCAAACTTTGAATCTAAAGTTCACCTTGTACTGCTCAATCCCAAGACCAGATCATCCTTTTTAGTTTTTGTAATTAATAATCATTGTTCATGGTCCCCATTAGTGTTGGGCAGTAATGCATTACAAAAGCAATGAATTACTGGAATGCATTACTTTTTGCTGTAATGCAGTAATGCAAGGCGTTACAGGAAAAAAATATGTAATATTTACTTAATTACAATGCTAAATAACTTAAGTTATAAGGCATTACAATGACCTGGATTTCAGTTGTATTCAATGTGGTGGGTCAGAAAGAAGCTACTCCTGAACGTGATAGTTTTTATGCTGCCAAAAACACCTTCTGGATGGGAGGTGAAAAGTCATGACTCATGAGCTTGATTTACACGGTAATAAATTGCCAGATCCATATTTTATAATAGTAATATTGTAGAGTAAGGGATTACTTTGAAAAGACAGTAAAGGTAATGCATTACAGTTTTTGAGTAACTTGCCCAACACCGGTCCCCATCACAGGAAACTAAATAAAGTTAAGGTCTGTAACCCAGAGGGAGCAGGTGCAATCAAAATACCAGTCGACATGTCAAGCATACGACCACATGTTTTACTGAGAAGTGTAGAAGTGACAAAGTAGATGAAGATGATGACAACCAAAATTATGAGATGACACCAGAGTAAGATGACAGGCACTTTCAGCTGCATATGGTCTGGCACTCATGAGGGGAACAGAGAAGCAGAATGTCAGCGAGTTATTCTAGTTCCCCTCCTACCCTGCGGCCTCTGGTCAATTGCCTCCGTGTCTGCTCGTCTCGGCAGAGCAAACAATAAAGGTGCTATGCTGGGGGCTATTCAAGGTGCGGATTTGTCAAAAAAACAGAAGGGAGGATATGTTTCAGATTACAATGAAATTACATTAAAGTGTGATTAAAATCATGTATAAAAAGTTGAGATATCATCAAAACCAGAAAGGGGGACAATCCCCTCACACACACACACCCCGTACAAATCGCACCCTGGGGCTATTATTGCATTACCTTCTAGCTCCATCTCAGCTCCAATGGCGGTGAGATTTGGGGGTGATGGTGGGGGTACACTCTTTTGTTAGCAGGGCACAAGCAAGTGGATAAAACTTCACACTGTTGGTGTGTGTTCGTATATACTATGGACGTGTGTGTGTGTACGTATATACTATGCACGTGTCTGTGTACTATTGGACTCATACCACTGGTCCATGTGTGCATGTGTGGTAACAAGACTTAAGGGGTACATTCCAATATGCAACCTTGCGTCCTCCACTTGTGCTTGTGGCCTCGCCCCGCCTCTTAGCCCCTCCTCTGTGTCAGCCTAGCTGTCAGCCTAGCCAAAACAATTTTTGGGGGACTAGTCTTCATTCACCATCCAGTTTGCAAATGAGAAAATGATTTTACAATTGAGCTCTTGCAAGATATTGAAATATAATGCTGTTGTCAGTGATGTCATCACGACATATTACTTCCTGGTATGAGGTAGTAAGCACAAGTGGAGGACGCAAGGTCACATATTGGAACGCACACAAGGTCTGTTTAGACTCCTTCAGTCACAGGACACGCAGGATGAGATCTGCCGCCACCCCCCGCTGACAGTATGTGTCCTGCAACTGAAGGAGGAGTCTGAACCAGGCTTTAGTTCTAGTGTGTGTGTGTTCAGCTCTAGAAGGTCAAGAGGCCAGAGTGGGAATCTCCAGGTCTTTAATGAGTTCAGTCATGTCAGAGGCAAGCACACAGCAGCAAGAAATACTGGCTGACACACACACACACACGCACGCACACACACACACACGCACGCACACACACACGCACTTTACAGAAATGTAGGCAGGGTGTGTAGGGTCCATGCAGGGAAAGGAAGCTCCATTTCAAAATTCCCACTTAAACATTTCCATTCATACATCTATCCATCCTACAAAAACTGTGACAGATAAGGTAGACGAATGCACACCCTGCCATCAGTCTAGAACGAACGAACGAACGAACGAACACACACACACACACACACACACCGTGAGATTATAGGGCCAATCAGGAAGAGCCTCGTTTCAACCAAGACTTCATTACCCACAGTGCACCCCACTCGTGACAGCTGATATCCTCACTGCTAATGGATGACATCACAGCCCCCCGGAGCAAATTGGAAAGCGCTATTTTTTTACAGTCATAGAAAATGAGGTGTTCTTAAAAGCAAAGGAGGACAGTTAAGGGGGTGGCAAAGGGGGGGGGCAGTTTTGGGGGGAACACACAGGAAGTAGAAAAGAAAACAAAATCATAAAAGAATAAAGAAAAAAAAAAGACAAAGAGGTGCTGATGTCTTTCATGATGACGCCTTCGACTGATCACACTTCCTTCAAAACGCAAGGAAGAAGAGAGGCCACAACAAGTCCCTTGATTGGAAGTCTCTCTCTCTCACTCTCTCTCTCTTTCGTTCACTCTCGCTCTCTCTTCTATCCGCTCTTCCTTTCCTCTCCTCTTGCTCCTGACGAGCCTCTAGTGTTTGGAGAGCTCGTTGGAAAGCCAGTCCAGCCCCTCGTACAGTCCGGTGCCCTGGGTGGCACAGGTGGCCTGGACGTACCACTGCAATGACAAGAAAATACAATGATCAAGTCAGCAAGTCAAATCAAGTCATGTCGGCTTTATTGCCAATCTCTTTACATGCGCTGGTCATACAAAGAATTGAAATTACGTTTCTTAACTTTCCAATGCAGATATAGACATAGACCTTAGGTATGGACATAGACAGTTAGACAGACAGTACAAATACATTACACCTACAGTACCTATACAATACACATACAGACATATTAAGTGCAAGACTGGGCAACAGAAGACATAAATATAACATACAGCTCCAGGCCACTTTATTAGAATAGCATGAAAAAGTTGATTTATTTCCATAATTTCATCAATAATGTTAAACTGTCATGGATTATAGATTCATGGCCCAGTTTTTTAACTATTCCAATCATTAAATTGTTTATTTTTACACATTTTGGTCTTCCAGCTCAAAAAAAACATGAATTGGGGAATTCGCATCATTAGAATATTGTAATAAAATCACAATTTTCTTCATCAAAATTTGTTTCACATCAGTGCACATCAAATCAGTTGAAATTTGGTACTTTCTACACAACATGCAATATTCAATACTTGGTTAGGACTCTCTCTGTCTTAATATTATTAATAATAACGGCCATGATGCGTTTAACATTGAAGTCAATGGCAGAAACAGTGCATGGGAGTAATGGAAGGCCAGATATCCTTGATGCTTTGCCGTCAGCTGTTTTTGTATAGCTGACCTGGTGTCCCACACTTCATTCTTCAATATACCCTGTAGATTTCCATGCCACGTTTTGTCGCTAACTCACCGGTTTAATTCTAAATCACCAGAAATGAAACCCCATTGAAAATGAATGGGGTTTTATTTCTGGTGATTTAGAATTAAACTGGTGAGTTAACACCAAAACGTAGCATGGGTATCTACGGGTATATTGAAGAGTGAAGTGTGGGACACCAGGTCAACAAACAAGAACAGCTGACGGCAAAGCATCAAGGATATCTGGCCTTCCATTACTCCCATGCACTGTTTCTGCCATTGACTTCAATGTTAAACGCACCATGGCCGTTATTAAGACAGAGAGAATCCTAACCAAGTATTGAACATTGCATGTTATGTAGAAAGTACCAAATTTCAACTGATTTGATGTGCACTGAATTTTGATGAAGAAAATTGTGATTTTATTACAATATTCTAATAATCCGAATTTCCCAATTCATGGGTTTTTTGAGCTGGAAGGCCAAATTATGTAAAAATAAAAACTTGAATGATTGGAATAGTTAAACAACTGGGCCATGCATCTACAATCCATGACAGTTTAACATTATTGATGGAATTATGGAAATAAATCAACTTTTTCATGCTATTCTAATAAAGTGGCCTGGAGCTGTATATTAAAAAGAGGTATTGTTGTGCATTTTCAATTATGTCCTATTGTGACAATTCTGATGAGAGAGTGCCTGTGTGTGCGGTACAGCCCTGTGCCTTAAGACATGTTATTCCGATGACAGACAGGGAGTACAAGTGTATGTGTAGGTGTGTGTGTGTCCTGCAAGTACACTACTGCAATGACATATAATAATCACCAGCCAAAATGGCTATTAGATGCTAATTTTACAAGCCAAACATGCACTCATTAATGGGTCAAAGTGGCTAGTAAGTTGCTGTTTTCTACCAGCCAAACTGGGGATGTGAATGGGCCCAGGACTAGGTTACTGTACCAGTGGCCCAGCCAACAAACATACATCTGTGAAGTTATGTGTGTGTGTGTGTGTGTGTGTGTGTGTGTGTGTGTGTGTGTGTGTGTGTGTGTGGCGTTGTGGGCATACCGTTCTGCTGCGAAGGCTCTGCAGGCCCAGCTTGTCTGTGAGCTCGCTGACGGCCATGGCGTTGGGCAGGTCCTGTTTGTTGGCGAACACCAGCAGCACAGCATCCCTCAGCTCATCCTCTTGAAGCTACACACAAAAACACCACACATTACATCATTACATTACACTTGGCCGACAGGAGTTACAGGAGCCTTGGAGCAATGTGGGGTTAGGTGCCTTGCTCAAGGGCACTTCAGCCATGGATAGAGGTGTAGGGAGAGGTAATGATTTGAAACTGCAACCCTCTGATCTAAGGCCACCTCCCAAACCATTGGGCCACAGCTGCCCTACCACACACAATTAAAGACATTTCAAACAACACATCTAGACAGGTGGGTATTCAAAGAACATGGTTAAGTGATAAAACCTGGATAAATTAACCTGCATTAGTAGGTGGTAAATCTGCTGATAGATAGCCCATAGGTGCATTTGGGCTCTCCGGTCTCTTCTATTAGATGATTTACAACCACTACCTCAAGGTTGACTTAACCCGATTTGCTACTTAGCCAAGTTTGTGGCATACTGCCAAGGTCCTTGACACCACCTTCCTGTTTCAGAGACCATCGTGTACTGCAGTGATTATAACTTTAGGGGTGCCAGTCATTTCTCCAGACTTGCATCCTGTCCTCTGTCCTCACTGTTGGCTTGGGATCAAGTCCGTTTTTTTTAATATATATTTTTTAGGGCTTTTATGCCTTTATTTGTGATAGTAAGAGAGTGACATGAAACGATTGGGGAGAGAGAGAGACGGGGAAAGACTGGGAAATGACCCGGTCCGGAATCAAACCCGGGTCGCCAGCGTAGTAACCCAGTGCCTTACAGTTAGGCTACAGCAGGGCCAGGTAAAGTCAGTTTTACATTGGACTTTCACAAATCTAACATCTAAAATACAAATGTGATCCATCTGAAAAAGAACACTTGTCAAACCAACTTTGGAGCAGACAGACGGGGACAGCCGTGGACCAATGGTTAAGGAGGTGGGCTTCAGATCAGAGGGTTGCAGGTTCAAATCCCACCCTTCCACTCCCTACCACACTCCATGGCTGAGGTGCCCTTGACCAACGCATCTAAACCCATACTGCTTCATGGACGGTAACATATACCCTGTAGGTAACTAAGTTGCTTTGGTTAAAAAAGTGTCAGCTAAGTGTAATGTAATAATAATGTAATGCAAAAAAAAATCTCATGAGCCTCAAGGTTCAATTTATTTTCTAGATCGTATGTGTAGTTAGTGTGCTACATTAATAATAAAACTGACCTATCCCAAGTTGACAATGAGGACAGCAGAGAAGACACAAGTTGGGAGAAATTACTTGCATTCTAGGTGCATTTTATCAATATGGTGGATACATGGCACCTTTGGCCCACCCACAGCGAAGGGAAAAGTAACTAGCTTTGAACGAATGGCAGTTAATGACCAGCTATTAGCAGAGGGGTGGAAAACGGATTTATTGCAGTCGTAATGAGCCTAAAAAGCACTCCGAAAATTTACTTTTCATTCCAATGATGGAAAATTAATGTGGAAGTGTTTGTAAATAATCTGCCATAGTATTTGCTGATTTTTTTTGTCCATAATGATTTCTCCATTGCAATTTGTCTACATCGCTATCCTCCACAGTAGCATTTGTCAACTTCCAGTTTGTAGGGGGAAATCTCTATGGCCAAATACAAACTTAATTAAATATTTTTTTATTATACATTGCATTATATTTATAGGTGTATATTGTGGATGCATCATAGCAATGGTAAATGCATGTTACAATTCCTTTCGCGAACACCCGCTCATTGACTGCTCTTCTAATCTCAAATTTTGTTTCACCTTTGCTGACCTAGCGTGCTCATTTTAGGGGCGTGGTGCAAAGTTGCCATCTGTTAAGTGCGCCATTATACAAATATTGTTTCATGAGCTCTTTTCCCAAAGGCTATAAATTCATTTTCAAAAATATTTTAAAAAGTAAAAAAAAAGTTTTATTGGCTTTCTCTTTTAATGTAAGTGAAAGTAGTGGCTTAATATTTACATTTGTTATGGAAATATCAGATAACAATAACCCAATCTCTAGCTAGAAGGGCGGTTGTGGCCAAGTGGTTAAACTGATAGGCTTAAGAAGCGCAGCGGTGGCCTGGTGGTTAAGGAGATGGGCTTTAGATTAAAAAGTTGCAGGTTCAAATCTCACCCTCCCACCTCCTCACTCTATGGCTGATGCACCCTTGAACAGGGCACCTAACCACTAGGGATGCAAATTATTGATTAATTCATTAATCATTAGTTGATAACCTTATCGATCGACTTACGATTAATTGATAAGCAGCGTTTCCCCCGAAATCTCAATGTTTCTCGAAAAAAAAAATACTAAATCTAAAAATTTTAATTAAAAATTGGGATAATATACCACATTTCAATTAATTCTACTTCAATTCTTTAATCCAAAAGGTGATTTAAATATCCCCACTAGTCACACCCCTCTTCACACACACTCTTCACATGTCCATTTCACCTGGTTCTCTTGTCAGTTGAATTGTCGATTAATTGCAATTAATGCTTTTTAATCGATTAACGCATTGGTCAATTAAAGTCGATTAATCGTTTGCATCCCTACTAACCACTCATGGCTCCAGGGACTGTAGCCAATACTCTATGCATAACTGTGAGTAGCTCTGGATAAAAGCATCAGTTAAGTGTAATGTAATGTACAATCTAATGAAAACTTTCTTATTGAGCTTACTGCCATATACTAGTATGGAGCCCCACACTGTTTAAACCACTCTGTATTAACCACATTATTATTAAGATCATGTGCATTATTAAGCATCAATGGTGGATCCATCTGGATTCATTAATCCAGTGCCACGTATTCCCAATGACATGGTTTTACCTGTCCAGGTAAAACCAGGTCATCAAACAAGTAAAAACAAGTAAAACCAGGTCATTTGGAATATGTGGCACTGGACTGTAAACTAATGAATCCGGGTTGCCCATCGCTGTAATAATGATCTCACCATTTTGGAGAGCTCCTCCGCTGACTCGGCCACTCTCTCCCGATCATTGCTGTCCACCACGAAGATCAGACCCTGAAGACACAAGGACTCTTGATTAGAAACATACCCACATACACAATGAACATAAAGGCATACACTAATATCACATTTGAAAGAAGAGCATGTCAAGTTTAGTCATTAATTTTCAAAATGTATGCTGTACATTTACATGTATTGTATTTACGATTTAATTTCTACATAACACACTAATATTTACTGGTCTGACCAAAGTAAATTAAGTTTGACAGCCAAGGCTGTCCATGACTGGTGATTCAAATTGGCAGACATGGAGAAGATCAAACTATCAGTGTATGAAGTGTACATCTTCATAATGGAGGACTTTGATTGAAGGTGATGGTAAATATACATGCACAAGATATTTGTAAATGGGCAGTTGTTCTGGAAACAACCCATAAAAAACCGTGCACACACCTCATTTCACTTGTGATGACAGACGTCAGTGTATTAAAATATAACTGAGGATGTGGAAGATGCTAGATCAGTCACCCATGATTACTACACCTGATTTTGTATGTGAAACTGTAACATAAAATGCAGAATCTACCCATTTTAAAGCGGACATAACCCTATCTTGTTGCTCATTATTCAACTAACACTAACAGTAAATGAGAGCAAAGTCCGGTAGTTGGTGGGTTACTATAGGCCTACTATATACATAGGTTCACCGTGTTTATAAACACGATGTTGTGAGAAGGGCCAAGACACTGGCAGACAACCACGTGAGCTATTTTTTTGATTGACAGCGGTTTCCAACAATCAGCGGTTGAGTTGTGCACAGCAGCCAGGAGAAAAGAAAAATGTCAAACCCATGTATATTGTAGACTACAGTTCTGTACTAGTGTGTACAAGACCGCATAGTAAGTAAACAAACGAGGTGCTTGATTCTGTACCAATACAAAGACACTTCCACTTGCTTCCCTTGAGTCCCTTCACTCTGCAGGGGCAATAACACCTGCTGTAAAAGAGTAGGTGTATTTGCATTGGAAAGTGTGATTGCTGACCCACCTGTGTATTCTGGAAGTAATGTCTCCACAAGGGTCGGATTTTGTCCTGGCCACCGACGTCCCACACGGTGAAGCAGATGTTTTTGTATTCGACTGTTTCTACGTTGAAACCTATATAGCACAAGAAACAGCGTATAACTCAGTGTGTCTTATGTACTAGCTACACGTCATACATTACTTCAGTCTGTATCAATAAGGTGCGGGAAGGACATACCGATTGTTGGGATAGTGGTGACGATCTCTCCGAGTTTCAGCTTGTACAAAATGGTAGTTTTACCAGCGGCGTCCAAACCCACTGTAGATAGATACAGATGTGACAATACATAATCACAGAATTGACTAGCGCACAGACAGCTTGGCTGGACTTTCATCTAAGTGCCAAGGGGGATAGTCAGCTGGTTGGCTATGCTTACAGACAGGTTACACGTAAGCATTGGCTAGCAAATGTTATGGTGAGCCAAAATTTGAGGGGAAAAAATGATCAACAATAATTCGTGTGCTCTGCTAACGTTAAGAAACGCTGGTATGAGTGTTTTGTTCACACCCTAGTTTTCAACGAGAAGCTACAGGCTCGACACCCTGCGCTAAGTTCCGATGGCTAACTTAGCCATGAAAGACATCATCCACGCACTTAACACGTTTGTCTTTATAGCCACCAAATCTGTCAAGGCAAGTCTCTATATTTTCAATAAAGTATCGTGTCGTGGCGTGTTGGGCTTCCTCCTTGGTTTAATAACTTGAAGACTTTATCCCGGCATTTCCTTCTTCCAGGAGTGGCTAGCTAGCATAGTTAACGCAGATTAGCTTATTAGCTTGAGCATCCAGCTGATTAGGCGAGACTCACCCATGAGTATCCTCATCTGTTTCTTCCCGAATAATCTCGAAAAAAGCGAAGAAATTGTAAGCCCCATTTTCGAAACACCTGTTTTGACCTGTTTGTGTCAAAAGTATTTGCCAAAAACTGAGTTTGTATCAGTTAAAGAGTCGTAGTCGTTCAGAGTCCTTTGATATGCGCTTGCGTGCTGCCACGTCCTGTCGGCCACCGCGGAAGATATGACGTGCAGTGTTGCCAAAAACAATTCAGCGAAAGTCGCTATTGGCTCGATGAAAAGTCGCTAGAAGTCGTTAGATGACGTTATGACGTTACGCATGATGTCACAGTGTCACGCATCGGCACACTGATCTACAGGAAACTTGCCCACATGCCTTGGTCCACAGTCCAAATAGGCGGTACTAGCATAGCCTTTCTACCTATAGCCGTCCCACAGGCTATTCGCCCCATTATACAAAATTTGGCCGCAGTTCAATGGATTTGCATTAGGGGCGCTGTTCAGACAGAGCAGATTGGGGTTCCCCTATTGGGCTGGGGCTAATGGCCCACAATAAGTCCTCCCTAGCAACTGAAACCTGGACATATTACGGTCGTCTCTGACTGCAAATTAAACATTAAAATTTAAAACACAGTAACCTATGCGTTATATCCGTCTAGTTTCTTACAGCTTCGACATTTGTGAGTCAGTCTTCACTAGCTTCTAGCTAAGGAAATGACGACATCCAATTGGTGAATGGGGAACTAAACCGGATGCTAACGTCGGCGAGACGTAGCCTAGCCACAAGCTAACTGACAAACGTGAGGCCAACAACGCGGCCGATCGTGATGTACGCCACAAATAGACCAATCGACCTCATATTTAGACACTACAATGTTGATTTCTGCCTTCGATTTTCATCAGTTAAGAAATCTAGCGTCGGATTAACACATTTTTAAGGTAGTAAAAGCGAGTTGTCGCCATGTTTGTTTTCCAGGAACACCCGGGTAGAGAGCTCACGTGCAGCATTCTGGGTAATTGAGTTTCACGTTATTCATGCACAAAATGCGTGTTTTTTAAAAAATGCAATGAGTTTAAAAAATCAAACCAAATGCCATTTGGAAGGGCAATTTACACTTCCTTTAGTAAAAATAAAATGAAAACCGGTGACCTTCCATATCGGACACATCAGTTGCGTCTATTGTGGAGCTTCATAGGACCCCCATTCATTCTGACGGCTCTCCTCTGCTTGAACATCGCCGCCCCGTGGACAGTACCACCCGGAAGAAGCTGCCAGTTTGGCCTCTCCTCTATAAATCCTCTCTGGTACTAGCTACTTTTTGGAGATCAGAGCTAATCTGCAGCCCTGCTTAACCGTGGGAAACGCTTCTGACGGCAGCGCAGAGTCAGAAAAATGATGAATTTGTCACTGAAAATGCACGTTTTAAAAAGTCGCCAGATGCACCAAAAAGTCACTAAAGGCGCTAGATGAGGGGTTTTTTTGTCGCCAGTGCCCGGGATTCACTGCGGTCGGTGCGGCCAGCCTGCTAGTGCTCATTTAAATTCATATGCATAAGGAGCCGTTGTGGTGGCTTTTGTGATACGCACCGGATGTATCTGCTTGTAGGGTAGACCGAGTAAATTTAAGTACAGGGTACAGTTGAGGTAAATCAAATATACCTGTGTAACAACAAGACTCTGATCTAATTCCAAAGTGTAGGCATAACATAAATGACAGTCCCAAAACACTTGGTGACCATATCGAAGATTGTGTAGCCTATCTCGGTTTGTTGACATTCGGTTCCTGCCATATCTTTGTCCCATATCGCTTGCCGTAGCCTCATACAAGCAGATGTACATGCGCATGAGAATTCCTGTGCGTATCACAAAAGCTGCCACACCGTACTGCATCATGTGTCACGTCTGTCTCTACCCGCCACTGAAAATGCATTGTGTGGTGTCGTGGGGAGGGAGACTGATTTGCCTCTCACAAGACAAGCGAAATAGTCGCTAGATTTGGCCAGATTGAGCCTGAAAAGTCGCTAAGTCGCTAGATGATTTTTTTTGTCGCCAGAGGTGGCCAAAAGTCGCTAAATCTAGCGACAAAGTCGCTAAATTGGCAACACTGATGACGTGGTTTCCTGCTCAAGTTGCCACCCCTTGCTCCACCAAAAGAATATGAACCAGACCAGACTCCATCGTGCCCCCTGTAGTTCTAGGCATGCGTTTATTGTTTTTGTTAATTTTCATGGGAAACAAGCCCGTCTGCATTTTACAATATGAAATCTAGATTTTAAATAGATCGTGACCCTCTCAAGTTGGCAACATAAGTCTTCATTGTGAGACATCGACATGTCAGAAAGAGATGGTAATACTAGGCCTATGGAATGGGGCATTCCAGATAGGCTCCTCGTAAACCAGCCTAAAGTTTTTCAAAATTACAGTGTTTTCTGAGTTCGCATGCTGCCGTGCATCAAACAGGTGCATAGCCCCAATTTGATTTTCTAGAGTGGCTCACTTGATTGTGTGTGTGTCCTCAACATCACCACCAGATGGCGGCCAAAGTCAATAAAATAGGACACTGATGCAGGTCAACCTCGTAGAATGCAATTTCCTACATGCGGTAAGACTCCTTCTGACTCACATAGAAATAGAAACAGCAAAACATTCACAATAATGTATATTAAGTCATGGTTGGTTATACATGGTTGGTCTAGCTCAGACTGGGTGAAAAACACACATGAAACCATCGATTGAAGATTAGGCCATGGAATTAGATTAGATTCAACTTTATTGTCATCACTCAGTAGGCTAGGCCTATAAAATACATGGTAAAGAAATGCAGTTAGCATGTAATCATAAGTACAAATAGAAGAATACATATAAATTATGGGCAGCCTTGGCCTAGTGGTAAGAGAGTTGGTCTTTCAATCTAGGAGTTGCAGGTTCAAATCCCCCCTGACCTCTCCCTACATCTCCATCCATGGCTGAAGCAAGGCACCTAACCCCACATTGCTCCAGGGACTGTAATCAACACCCTGAAAAATGATAATTGTAAGTTGCTTTGAATAAATGAAAGTGTCAGCTAAGTGTAATGTAAATTGCCTACAGTAGCCCTATGTGCAGATAAGCAACATATTTAATTATGAATGCAGTTATAGCCTGTACACCAGTGAGTGCAAATGAGATGGTTATACAGTAGAATGTACAGATAAATAGGGTGTCAATAGGCCTAGTTCTGTGCTGTGTATAGGCTAGTAGTTATAGGAGAAGTAAGTACAGGTAAGAGGGGGAGTATGATTATAATTAGCCTGTAGGCTATATACAGAAGTAACTAACTTGCTATACAGAGGTATTGTACAAATAATATACAATACAATACAATACAATACAATACAGTACAATGCAATGAATACATACAATAAAATACAATACAATACAATACAATACAGCGATCTACATAAATCAGACACTGTGTGGGCCCCCTATATACATGGGGCCCTGGTCTGGTAACTCAGTCACGCTTTATCCCCTTGTACGTCATACGACACCACCACCCGGGGAAGGCATCTCATCACCTAGAGTAGACTCCCTCAATGCTCGGAAGTGGAGCACCTATGAGGTGTTGGGCAGTTTTCACCACCTTCTGTGGAGTGCTTTGCGGCCAGTTGAGAGAAGTTGCCATACCACCAACTAGTGGAGTGCATCTTTCCTTAGCACATGCAATTTCAGTGGACTTCAGTCAGTACACACACACACCACAGAGAGAGAGAGAGAGAGAGAGAGAGAGAGAGAGAGAGAGAGAGAGAGAGAGAGAGAGAGAGAGAGAGAGATGCTGACAGCTTTAGCCAGGTCCAGGACAAAGCCATCTGATGTCATGTACTATGCTCTCTCTCTCTCTCTCTCTCTCTCTCTCTCTCTCTCTCTCTCTCTCTCTCTCTCTCTCTCTCTCTCTCTCTCTCTCTCTCTCCACAAGAGAAGTATCATGGGTATTTAATATAGGCCTATTGTACGGAATTATATTGAAAGGCATCCCTTTCTATGCACGTGATCATATGGCAAGTTTCTCATCGCTGAAGCGAATACCTGAAGTGTGCGCTCAGGCTGGGACTTCCCACTGACTGCGTCTACCGTCTTCCGCCGCAGTACTGTACAACGACACGTGATCCATTTCAAGAGTCCAGGGTCCCGCCGTCAAGGCAGGGTGTGGGACGGGCTGCAAGTTAATGAAACACTAGCAACACTACACTGCTCACAGACTGTTCACCCGTCCCCTCACTACAGCACAGGTGTTCCCCATTGTGGATGTCTGCCGCGCTCTGGTTAACCCCGGACAATGGATACCGCACGCCTTGAAGAGTGGCAGGTAAGTCAGACAATATTAACAAGCTGTTTGGCTTGAGGCGGTGGCTGTTGCATTCATTTAGCACAAGTGAATTTGTGCGAGAACAATAAATAAACAATAGCAGCTCAACGTTAGCCTATTGTTGTGTCTCCTCTATAGATTTTTATTCTGTCGCTGATGTACCTGTCGGCTCTGAGTTTAAGGTGAGTTTTCATCTTTAATCGAGTTGGCCTCTTTGTCATAGGAATCTGACACTGATGTTTTGAAATGTTATAAATCAGACTTTTTTCAGACGCTTTTGTTCATGAATCAATGCAATACGTGAAAAAGAGACTGAAAGTTTGACGCCTCTGGCGTAATCTGTTCCTGCAATGAAACTTGTCCAACCAGTGGGACAACTTGGCTATTTTCACTGTTATCAGTCTGTGCATATTTTTAAGATTAATTTAATCAATATTTTCTTATAATAGGCTAACCAATGTATTACTATTAGTACAACATGATGTCAATAATAGCGTCTCTGTCATCCACGTTATTTGACACCTGAAAGAAATTGTAAATATCTCTAGTAAACTAACCAGTAACCTAACTGAACAAGCATTATCCTCTCTGTCAATTCGATGTGTTCAGACCAACACTGAAAAGGACAATATTCGGCCGAATTATGCTCCTGCCTCTTTGTTCTTTTTTTTGTAGCCCTCGTTGTCGCTTGCGGTTGTTCAGTTAACGTGCAGGTGCATTTGCACTCTAGTTGCATGTATCGCACTGGTGTTGGATGCCGCAGGCCTTTTCAGAGCCCGGCATCAGATTTAATTGCCTTATAGCCAACTGTGTTTTGGAGAAGGCAGAGTCAGGGTAACCTGGTTCTCACGCAGATGGATGTGTGACGAAGATCCACGAAGCACTAGGGGTCTGCGCGAGAGCCAGGCTAGAGTCAGGGGCCATTACATACTAAAGGCGTCATTTCAGCACCACGCCGGTGGACAGCGCCCCGACCACCACCCCAAATAACAACTGGCACACAGGCACTGGCACCGGTTAGAAGTGTGGTGGAAACAGAAATGCTGGGGTATTTTCTACTAGATATCATATCTCCCTGCAGCTATTTGCCCTCGGTATCAATGAGCATTAGCCTGGAATGCATCTGTGTTTGGTGGAAACGTCATTCAGCCACATAGAGTATAGTGCTAACTACAGAGTAAAGAAGATAAGCTACTTGCATGAGATTTGAGGGAGTTTAATACCATGTCTTTTGCCTTATTTTACAGTTTGGTGGGAAGCTTCTCTGTTGTGTGTGTAACCATCATAAAAAGGCATGACCTCAACAAACAGGTGAGTGGGGACTTGTGTTCTTGCATGTGAGTGGGTGTGAGCATGTCAGTGCATACTGTGTGTGTGTGTGTGTGGGGGGGGGGGTGATGGAATGTGATTGTGTTGGCTGCTCACTCACGTTTCAGTTTGTGTGTGCCTTATCTATGGGGTGGCATTATCTGAAAGCACACATCCAGCCCTACATGTGAATCAACAGCGGTGGTGCAAAGCAAAGATCTAACTGTGCAGGTGTGTGCAGAGCAAAGGCCCACGTATACAGCCATCACGTAGATCTAAGCTGTCTCATGCATGCATGACTTATTTGATACTTAGCCCCATATGAGTAGGACCCCAACACACACACGCACACACACAAAAGCCAGTGATACAGATTCCTACAGACCACATATCTTTTTGTTAAGGAATTGTCTCCTATTGTCTCCAATTGTGTGTGTGTGTGCACGCACATGTTTTGTGCCTGTATGCCTGTACATATATGTACAGTATGTGTAGCCTATGTGTATATGCCTGTATGTTGTGTGTGTGTGTGTGTGTGTGTGTGTGTGTGTGTGTGTGTGTGTGTGTGTGTGTGTGTGTGTGTGTGTGTGTGTGTGTGTGTGTGTGTGTCATGCTGCCATTGCTCTCATTGGTAGTTAGTTATCAGTGTTGATCAGCTCAGTGACACAAGTCTGATACCATCTCCTCACGTGAAGGCATGTCAGCAATGCGTTATATAGGAGAGGGCAGCACAGTTGGCACAGTGCAGAGCAGGACTCACAATAAAATGCAATGTTAATTCAACACTTAGAGAGTTGTTTTAACATCTTCGGGATTGTATTTTGGTCCCAGAGTACTCTCCCATTTTTACCGCGCAGGTGGGGTTTAGTGCCTAACGGCTGAGCAAGAGGTGAAAGATATACAAGCCTGTCTGTTGGCCTGTGTTCAGTGCAGTCCGTGCATAATAAAGGCTTGGCGCACTGAGAGTGTCAATGATTAACTCCCAATGCGGAGAGCATTTACACTGGCAATCAGGACATTTCTGTGCACTTTCTGATTCCAAGGTGCTTAATGGCATGGCTGTGTAGAGCAGGTTATTCTCTATTTGGGGGCCCTAATGGAACAGAACATTTGCAAAGGTCCCCGTAGCCTCTTACTGCAGATGTGGTCGCCGGCGGGCCTATTCACTATTTGCTGAAAATACTCAACTACATCAGAACAATATTGCTTTGACAGTACAGAGAGCCTTAGGTAGCAGATTAACACATAGCCATTACAATTTTGGTGACAGTAAGGTTATAGCATAGGCTCTACGCTAAGGGGTTATTAATAACTGCACCCCAAAGCGCGGTTATCGCAATTGTTGTATGGGACAGTTCAGAGGACACAGTGGGTATTTCTCAAAACCTAGTGCGCATACTTCCAAGTGTATTCAGCCTAATTAGTCACACCCAGTGATTGGACACTCTTTAGTAGTCACACTCAGTGATTGGATACTCCGTAGAGTTCACTAAAGAGTGAATCCAATCACTGGGCGTGACTAATTAGGCTGATACACTTGGAAGTGTGTGCACTAGGTTTTGAGAAATACCCAGTGAATTTTTGACACTTGTCATTAACTATCCTACAATTAACGCTGACCGACAACTGTAGGTGATTTGTGTCACAAACTCTAACAGTTTGTGTCTAAACAGTCTAAACATTAACAGTCAGACGACCGGACCGTGTCTCCAATCTAATTCATAACTTTTCAATAAAGAAATTGCATTTGTAATTTCTTGTCTTGCCTTTCATGTTTTGCCTTCTTGTCTTTATTCTTATTGTCTTTGTTTGCTGTTTGTTGGGTCTCAGGTGAAGCCGCTGCTCCAATTGGGTCTGGCTGACTTCCTGGCCTCTGCGTTGCTCACGGCAACCACCGTCCTCAATTTCCTGTCTGTAGAGGTGCGCTCCGACGTGCTCCTCTGTGAGTTCGGCTTGCCCCTTGCCCTGGTAAGTATAGCAAGATCACTCACTCACTCACTCACACACACACACACACACACACACACACACACACACACACACACACACACACACACACACACGCACAGACCCAAGATGTGCTGAGAGTGCATGGTCACTTTCAAGTTATTTATTAGGATTACGTGCTTAATGAGTTCGCTTCAGTATACTTTTTATACTGTGTTGGGTATATTTTTTTCCTAATGTGAATGGACATTAGGTGTATTCTGTTGAGCTCTGTGTGGGTCAGTGTGTTCCTGATTTGAAAGTCTTACCAGTCGGCTTAGCATTTTGCCTTGAAGTGCCGAAACAGTCAAGTCATGGTTTCCGCGTAGTCCGCTAAGAACGCCGCGTTCAGACAGGGCATGCATTGTCAATTATGTCACCTGTGTTGAACAGCATTCACATGATGTTACGAGACCATACGTCACCTCTGTCGAAACCTCTCACTCACAAATACCTGGAGGCATAGACACACAGACATACACAGACACACATACGCACACGCACACGCACACGCACAGACACACACACGCACACACAAAAGCACACACACACGTACACACACGCACACACACACACACCTGAGGCCTCAGTGAAATGCTGAGTCATGGCAAGTTCACATACACACATTCAGACATGGCCGGAACAGACTGTACCCTCTAATGGTAGTTAAACGTAAACTCTGTGCGTGTGTGCGTGTGTGTGTGTGTGTGTGTGTGTGTGTGTGTGTGTGTGTGTGTGTGTGTGTGTGTGTGTGTGTGTGTGTGTGTGTGTGTGTGTGTGTGTGTGTGTGTGTGTGTGTGTGTGTGTGTGTGTGTGACTCATAAAATGTACCTGTATAAAGGCAGGCAGTGTGCACTCCAGATGACCTGGAAGCAGTGACCTACAACAGTGTTTCCCAACCAGGGGTACGTGTACCACTAGGGGTACGCGAGCACACCTCAGGGGGTACGCGGGAAAATGTGATAATGACAATTGAATGGAGTATAGTCATACACAGTAAAAAATGCAGTGTTAATTCAACACTTAGAGAGTATTCAGGGACCAAATAAACTCTAGAAGGTGTTAAATCGACTCTGTTAGTGTTGCATTAACACTGCAGTTTTTACTGTGTACTGGGCTAAAGGAATATACATAGAGAGCATGGGATAGGGGGTACTCATGGTACAACAAAAAGGCTTAGGGGTACGCGAGTCAAAAAAGGTTGGGAAACACTGACCTACAGTATGCCTACTCTATAGAGTCAGTCAGAGCAAAGGCAGACTTGGCATAGCATAATGCACTGGTTCTTAACCTGGGGTGCGCCAGAGATTTCAGGGGGTGCGCAAAATTTTGTTTGTGTTAACGTTGTGACCAAAATTCTGCTTCCAAACATTATAATCAAGTCAAATCAAGACCAAACTAAATCACTAAACCTAATGTAAAGTCATTAAAGTGTTCATTAATGTCTAAAGCAAGAATCATTGTAATTATTCCCTTACATATTTTTTGTGTGCGTATGAGTGATTCTCTAATTCGCCTACACTTTTAAGTCCGTGGATTTTATTTGGCAATTCCACTAACTATTAACTGCATCCAATGATGTTTTGGGCATTAGAAAACATTTATCTTTCATATAATACAGAAGGTGTAGACATAGCATTATTTCCCTCAGCAAGAATGAATATTTAATACTGGTTTTGGGCGTTTTCATGCCGTCCTGTTTTCCAAATGTCAGATTCAGTCTTCATATTAGCATGTAAAGAAACTTGTTTTGCCCAAGACGATTGCAAATGTTGATTCACAGTAATCATCACAATATGACAAAACTGTCAGAAAGACCACTGTCCTTTCCATTATACATGAAATTTGCCATTTTGTGTGTGTCCACGAAAACTGTGTTTACCGTGTCACGGTCTGAAACCTCCTCCATAAATCAGTAATGGTTTGGTCTTAGGCCATACGAATAACATCACGTGATGTCATAACCTCTTTGGCAGGATACGGAAGACTTTTTGGTAAATTTTGAGCTCCATCCTTCCATAATTTAATCCATTCTTTTTCATGTTCTCATAGCGGGAAAATTGCCTGTCAAGTGTGTTATCAACATATTCATAAGAATCTGAATTAGAAATCACATGTAGAAAAACACAGATAAAGCATACAGATACATGAATTGATTAAGGTGTTGTGGTGGAACTTCTGAGGTCCTCAGTTAGCACAACACCATAAAAATGGCTGAAATGTCAACGGTGTTACCGTCAATGGTGTTACAATTAAGTATGACAGTCAGGGTTGCCAGATGAGGCTGATGATTTCCAGCCCAAAAAATTATCAAAATCCACCCTAAAAACCCGCCCAATTCTATTGATTTATATGGCAGTGGGAAGGTTTTTCTGATTGATGCCATTTTTACCCGCACACGGCCATCCTAAGCAGCCCAATTGGGCGGGAACCAGCCCAATCTGGCAACACTGATGACAGTTGAGGAGGAGTATGTTTTTGCCAATTTATATCCATATTGACAGACAAACAAACAAAATAATGTGTGTTCTAGGGAGATGGGTTTGTCTGCTCTGTTTTTTTCTCCTAAAAAAGTGCCGACTTGTTCCCCTGCACTGTTGACCGTAACACCATTGAGTAACACCGTTGACTGTTTCGAAAGTGTTTTTGCGCTATTGATCCCTTATGTGTTGGAAAAATCCTATGAACATACACTAGGGATTATCTCTGGAGATAGTCTTGTGTAAGGAGGGTGACTATATTCAAATCAGACGTTACAGGGATTTATGATGAAAAATGTGTCAGTCTTTATCACAGTGACTCATAAAATCCTACTTATGAAGCTCAACAATCACATTTTCTATATCAGTTGCACAGATTAATGACAACATTACTGCTAAGGGACATACGCACTTTCAAACATATATTGTTTCAACTCTGTAGTATTTTTATATATGTTTGAAATGATATAGTATTTGTCCATAACACTGTTGACAAAATAATTAAGCAAATGTTCGCTTTCATTAGAGTATTTATCAAATGATTTAAGATTAAGCTTGGCAATTTGTTTGCTTGGAAACTTAAATATATACACTATGTAAACATCTAGGTCATTTAGTTGAAAAAAAATACTGATAATTGACATTTTGCTTTTGCCAAAAGCGTAGTGGAATCGTAGAATCGCTCGTATACACGTGTAGACGTTTGGGTTGGGGGTGCGCGGCTTGTCTAGGGCACAGGTTAGGGGGTGCTTCAAGAAAAAAGGTTAAGAACCACTGGCATAATGTATCCAATGGAAGACATACAGTGGCATTACTTCCTATAGTGAAGGCAGACACTGCATTACCATTATTTAACAGTAGTGTTTATTACATGAAAAGTAGACACACTATGGATTGGCCTGGTGTCAACATGATATATAAAACTTAATTAAATGTGTTTTTGTAAAAGAAATAGTTTCCAAAGCTTGTTGGAATTCCCATGCTCATTTCTCTGTCTCTGTGTCTGTCTCTGTCTCTGTCTCTCTCTCTCTCTGTCTCTCTCTCTCTCTCTCTCTCTCTCTCTCTCTCTCTCTCTCCCTCCTTCTCTCTCTCTCTTTAGATGTTCTACTGCATCTCGTTCCTGTTGTCTATTCTGTATGCATGTGAGTCCACATCAGGCATCCAGGGCAGGGCAGATTCAGATAATCATACTGAGGTAAGGTAACACACACACGCACGCACGCACGCACGCACGCACACACGCACACACACACATACCGGTGTACACACACACACACACACACACACACACACACACACACACACACACACACACACACACACAAACCGGTACACGCATACACACACACACACAAACACATACACACACGCACACACACACACACAAACACACACGCACGCACACACACACACACACACAAACACAAACACACACGCACGCACACCCGCACACACACAAAAATAAGTCAAATTCTGATCTGATCAGCTTGTCTTTCTTCAGCAGATCAGAGGAAGAAGCAGGTGGTTCTCCATCATCTATGCCTGTGTCTGGTAAGCAGCTAGCTTTGTATTCTATATAGTGCAACATTCAGTAATACGTACATAGTGACATATTGCAGAGTACTG
>NC_085860.1:27892895-27895395 GCF_034702125.1 Engraulis encrasicolus
CAGTAGGGCTCTTCAGTTATTTTTATGTTTTTGCAGCATGTTGTCTGATTAAGAGCTTATGGCAAAATGTTTTTTGCACAAATGTGTCTGTTCGGATGTTGCAGGGCTTATCACATACTGTACATGAAAAAAATGAAACTCAGACAATCAATGTGTCATGATGTGTGTTGTGTCAGTAGGTGGAATTTGTATTTATTTGACATGGTGTAATAACGTGATGTTTTATACTTTGAACAATAAAGTATTATGTACAAATATAATACACTGGCATTCGGTGTGTGTGTGTGTGTGTGTGTGTGTGTGTGTGTGTGTGTGTGTGTGTGTGTGTGTGTGTGTGTGTGTGTGTGTGTGTGTGTGTGTGGTCATGCTCACTCCCCATGACCTCATGTGGTAATGTGTGTGTGTTGTTTATGGTACCATCAAGTAATAAAAGTGTTATCACACGACACAGGTACTTTGCGAATTTGATCAACAAACTCTCTTGGATATAGAGACAAAAACATAAGCAAGAACATTACATTACATATTACAGTATATTTAGCTGACAACTTTTATCCAAAGCGACTTACAGTTATTTACAGGGCATTGGTTACAGTCCCTGAAGCATTGTGGGAGTTAGGTGTCTTGCTCAAGGGCACTTCAGTCATGGATGGAGGTGTAGGGAGAGGTAAGGGTGGGATTTGAACCGGCAACGCTTTGGTCTTAAGACCACCTCTTTAACCCAAAGTAGCAGAGAAGGCCTGCACATTCATTATAAACAATTGACAAGTTGTATCAAATTCACAACTTCCATTCCACATCCATTTTGAAGGCAAACTAAGGCCAACATTTAATTCTGCTATGTATTCATAAGTGAGTGCTATTGCACATTTTCATACAAAATAGGGTTATCCTGTACTTAACCTTTAAGTAGAAGTTGTATGCAAAGCGTGATGCACTACAGAGGTGTTGGTGTGGACCACAATAGATGTTTTTGTAGGTGAAATCTATAGCAAACAATTTAAGAATTGGGGTTTTGGTAAGCAGCATAGTAGATGTGTTATAGCCAAGAACTTGCATACTGGAGCTGTTTAAGGTGTAGGAGAACAGAGGTGTTAGTAAATTAGTCATTCCCTAAATAAGAGTCGGTGAGACTGAGTCAGGAGAAATTGAAGCCTGTCTTCTACTTTCATAGCGACACTTTGATCAAGTGTGACCAACACACAGCCCTACCATGGCGGTCACGGTAGGGCACTCGTCTACTACGCGGCCAACCCAGGTTCGATTCCGGCCCGGGCACTTTGTCGAGGACCCTTCCCTGTCTCTCTCTCCCCACTCACTTCCTGTCACTCCTTCACTGTCCAATCATAAAAAAGAAAGTAAAAAAACAAAGAAATATTTTTTTAAAAAATGCCCTATACAATACAATACAATACATAATGTAACTCTATTACATACACTACCGGTCAAAAGTTTGGGGTCACCACACTTTCCTCCCACAATGCTTCTTTCTGACAGTTAAGCTTATTCTTTTTCAATTTCAGTTCTGGTATAAAGTGTATCAGTGTATAGAGTTATTGTTCCCTGAAATTAATGCATGCAACAAATAAGCAATTTGATATTGAAAAAAGTAACTGTTGAATGGATTTACTTGTATAAACAATACATACAGCTCCAGGCCTTTTTATTAGAATACCGAAAAAGTTGATTTATTTCCATAATTCCATCAATAATGTTAAACTGTCATGGATTGTAGATTCATGGCCCAGTTTTTTAACTATTCCAATCATTAAATTGTTTATTTTTACACATTTTGGTCTTCCAGCTCAAAAAAAACATGAATTGGGGAATTCACATCATTAGAATATTGTAATAAAATCACAATTTTCTTCATCAAAATTTGTTTCACATCAGTGCACATCAAATCAGTTGAACTTTGGTACTTTCTACACAACATGCAATGTTCAATACTTGGTTAGGACTCTCTCTGTCTTAATATTATTAATAATAACGGCCATGAAGTGTTTAACATTGAAGTCAATGGCAGAAACAGTGCATGGGAGTAATGGAAGGCCAGATATCCTTGATGCTTTGCCGTCAGCTGTTTTTGTATAGCTGACCTGGTGTCCCACACTTCCCTCTTCAATATACCCGAAGATTTCCATGCCACGTTTTGGTGTTAACTCACCAGTTTAATTCTAACTCAACAGAAATTAAACCCCATTCATTTTCAATGGGGATTCATTTCTGGTTATTTAGAATTAAACTGGTGAGTTAGCGCCAAAACGTGGCATGGAAATCTACAGGGTATATTGAAGAGTGAAGTGTGGGGTACCAGGTCAACAAACAAGAACAGCTGACAGCAAAGCATCAAGGATATCTGGGCTTCCATAACTGCCATGCACTGTTTTTCCATTGACTTCAATGTTAAACGCATCATGGCCATTATGAAGACAGAGAATGTCCTAACCAAGTATTGACCATTGCATGTTATGTAGAAAGTACCAAATTTCAACTGATA
>NC_085860.1:27902895-27905395 GCF_034702125.1 Engraulis encrasicolus
ATAAAACACAAACAAGATGATTTATATTTGTGTGTGTGTGTATGTACCACTGACCTTGAAACTGAGCTGTGGGTGGATGCTTTTACAACAAGCAGAAAGTACCTCTGATATGAGAGAGAGAGAGAGAGAGAGAGAGAGAGAGAGAGAGAGAGAGAGAGAGAGAGAGAGAGAGAGAGAGAGAGAGAGAGAGAGTTCAGTTTTACTTTCTGTAGGACTTATTGGGATTTCTGGGCAATTTGGTGACCTCTCTCGTGACTGAGGATCAAAGGTTATCCCTTTGCCATTCTGTCATCCTCTGAAGGCCAGTTTGAACATGTGACTGGCTCTTTGTTAGCCTTCTGAATGAACCAACCCAATTAACCAGGTAACCAATTGCCTGAACCACTTACACCAGGGATGGGCAACTGGAGGCCCAGGGGCCACATGTGGCCCACTTCATCACTCGGTGCGGCCCATAGATAAGACATTAATTTAAAAAATGATGAGATTTTTTTAATGACCACTGAATCAATCCTTTGTAATTATACTGTTGGCCAACAGAGAACATTTCTATTCCTTCCAAACCATATGGGCTGTCAGTGAGCAACCAACAGCACCTCAAACTCCAGTGGCAGTCAGATTTGAGGTCATGTGGCGATGAAAAAATGTGGCCCTCCTCATCATAAAAGTTGCCCGTCCCTGACTTACACCAATAAACTGGAGAATCAGTGGTGAATAAAAGAACCAGTGTATCAATACATTCAATGAACCATAATGGATACATGAACCAGTGTAGTGGTTTATGAATCAGAGACTGGTCCATGACCATGAATCAATTGGTTGATGATTTGGTTGAGTGACTGAACAAATGTTTGTTGTATTGTTTAATTTATTCATGAACCAGTGAATCAATGAACCAAATGGTGGTTCATTCGTTCATGAATAAATTAAACAATGGCACAATGGACATTTACGTACGTAAATTAAATTACCGGTAACCAATAAAGTGTTCATTGTTGACAGTAAACCAGTGGGTCATGAATCATCGAACCAATTAATTGATGAACCATCCGTAAACTAGACAAATCACCTGGAATTGGTCTATAACTGAAACACAAGAGGCACAAATGGTAGGTCCAACAGGAGAGTGTGGAGAAAGAAGGGAAGGACTCTTTATTACCAGGTCACATCATCAGGGTGGGACAAATAAAACACTGTGTGTGTGTGTGTGTGTGTGTGTGTGTGTGTGTGTGTGTGTGTGTGTGTGTGTGTGTGTGTGTGTGTGTGTGTGTGTGTGCGTGCGAGTGTGTGTGTGAGTGTATGAGAGAGAGAGAGAGAGAGAGAGAGAGAGAGAGAGCAAGAGAGCAAGAGAGAAAGAGAGAAAGAGAGAGAAAGCACGGGAGAGAGAGAGAGAGAGAGAGAGAGAGAGAGAGAGAGAGAGAGAGAGAGAGAGAGAGAGAGAGAGAGAGATTCAGGGTAAGTCAATGTAACTCTCACTGATATACAGTATGTCTATGACAAATAGTAGGAAGTCCATAAATAAGGAGGAAGTTCATACAGTAGATAATACCCCAGGCTTCCGCTGGCCTTGTCACACTGTCACTCAGGATGGAGTCCTTAGGGATAGGAGGCCAATCTATAAAACGGCTACCCACCCCCAATCAGAAGTCATCTGAGAGGTGGTTCTATGCAGGGAAGCCGACAGGGGGCGGGGGACAAAGGGATCATTTGTCCCGGGCCCAGGGAGAGAGGGGGCCCAAAATGGGGTTTTCAGTACAGTATGTTATGTATGTATGTATAGTACAGTATGTATTGGATGGGGGGGCCCTTTCAGATGACTTTGTCCTGGGCCCAACAAAAGCTGTCAGCGTTCAGTCTTTCACGTTTCATATTCAGTCTTTTGGTGTGGCCCAACCTTTGATGCCACCATCTTGGTCCGGCGGTATCTTGTCTTTTTGTGGCAACGTTAACAGCGGCTTAACATGGCTGTAGTCATTCATTCCAAAATAAAGGGGTGGTCAATGCCGCATCTAGTATTATACATCTGTGGTTCTGTGGTAGCCTGGGAACTGCCATACTGCCTATAGTTCTACACAATCGTTCCGATCTGAAAGACAAATCTCACTTGTGATTAGGTCTGGTGGTAACCAGACAAGTTCTGTGGCATACCCAAAGGCCCACTAGAAGTCAACGGAGAGGTGGTTCTGTGGCAGGGTGGCGTTGACGTGGTTCCCGGTGCAGCCGTACACCTGGCAGCCCCCGCCTACGTCCACCTCCACCTGCTGCATGCCGGTGTACTCCAGCCCACTAGGGGGCTCCACCTCCATGGGGGGTGGGAAACACAGTTCCTGCTCCTCCTCCTCCTCCTCGGGTTCCTCTACCGTTTCCAGTCCCTCCAGATCTTCCACCTCCTCTAAACCCTCCTCATCTTCATCATCGTCATCATCACATGGGTCTTCCCCCAGGCTGTGGGTGCTATAAATGTGGTGGGCGCCGTGTGGGTGCCCATTGCCTCCATGGC
>NC_085860.1:27912895-27915395 GCF_034702125.1 Engraulis encrasicolus
GTCCGACAAGCGAACAACAGATGCGTCCATCTATGCTTGTGGTTCTCAACCATTTTTGCCCAAACGCCCCTCAGGGCTCCTCATAACCTTAAGGCAATTAATCAATAAGCCTAACATGTGCCTGGATTTTAAAAGGTATCATGGGATTTCAAATAGATCAACTAAATTCCAAATTACCAGACATTATTTAGTTAGTTAGAATTAGTATTCAGGGCTGTAGGGCTTATACTAACTCCGCCCCCCTCACTAGCCAAAATGGCCATTAAATGTTAATCTAGCCAAACACACACTTAGTAATGGGTGAAAAAATGGTTAGTAAGTTGGTGTTTACTTTTCTAATAGCCAAACTGACATTTCACCAGCATTTGGCCAGTTGGCTGACGTTAATTTAGAGCCCAGTTATATGAACCATTCGGCCTATCACGCCATTTCAGCATCAGGTGCAGGAAAGACTATCACATCGATAAATAATAAATACATAAAAGCGTTGAGGGAGTCATTGTCTTTATGATTCAATCATGGCAGCTTTTTCAAGTCAAGACACAAAGCCTCATCCAAGACGTGATAACATAAAACCAACCAGGGGTCTTCACTTCAGGTAGGCCTACACTGTCTACAGCAAAATACTGTTGGTCGTGCGCGCTGTGAAATGAAAGTCAATCAGAAGCAAAGAAACTCAACACAGAAGAACAATCTCTCGGGGGGAAATGCATTGGCCACGGTGTAGTAAGGGGACGTTGCCTGAGGACACGAGTGTATGGAAAATGAACTCCCTTGCGCATGGTCATTGGTCAGTGGGTGCGATGGATACAATTTCCATACTCCCTTGTGCATGGTCAGTGGGGGCAACACCAAGATGGATAATTTGTGGCCAAATTAACTGCAGCTGTTGGTCAGCAGTAATTGCTGGAGGTAATTAAGGACAGCTGACAAACATTTACACTGGCCTATGACCAAAGAGGCTTGAGACAAGAGGGCTTACTCACGTCATAACAGCGTAGTACGAAATGATCGCGAGGGGAGTACGAAAATTTTCATTCTTCTTCTATGGTCAGTATTGGAAGCATCAGGGAAGCATGCAATGACACTTCCGCGAGGGTCGGAGTGTGGAACAGGTCATAGGACAGCGTGAATGTTTGTCAGCTGTCCTTAATCACAATTCAGAAAAGCGTCATGGCGGGACGGACGGACAGACCAACCAACGGATGGACTTATATGCGTGGGACGCATCTAAAAACATACGTGAATGAGACAGAGAGAAGGATAGAGATGGATAGAGAGAGGAGAGAGGCAAGAGAGGAGAGAGGCAAAGGTATAGGTCACGCATGCGTAGTGAATGAGAGACAGAGAGATGGCAAGAGAGAAAGAGACAGAGAGACAGAGAGAGAGTTCTTTGTAAGCTCTGGCAGTATTGATACTCCCAGTCATGCCAATAAAGCACACGTGAACTTGAATTTGAGGTGGTGTAGGAATAAGAAAAAGAGAGAGAGAGCGATAGAGAGAGAGAGAGAGAGAGAGAGAGAGAGAGAGAGAGAGAGAGAGAGCGAGAGAGAGAGCGGGCGAGAGATACAAAGACACAGAGACACACAGAGAGAAAGGGAGCGACTCACGCTCTGCGAAGGTGGTGTAGCGCATGCATACCTGAATAAGACAAAGAGAGAGAGAGAGAGAGAGAGAGGGATACAGAGATACAGAGACAGAGAGAGAAAGAGAAAGGGAAAGAAAAAGAGAAAGAGAAAGAGAAAGGGAGCGACTCACGTTCGGCGAAGGTGGTGTAGTGCATGCGGAATCGGCTGAGGCGGCTGCTGGCCTCGGCCCAGAAGCGCACCACGCCCACGGCGCTGTCCAGCGTGATGTCGGTGGCCACCGTGCTGCAGAACTTCGCCTTCAGGTAGGGGTGGGCGTTATGGCAAAAATGTCATATCACAATTTTTAAACATAAAGTCACAATTTTTATTTTTTATCACAATCACAATCACAACATCGAAAACATAAAAACAACAGCAAAACATCAGATATACTTGCAATTTGTAATTTGCCGTTAATAAAATATTAACACTGATGACACTCTCATGAAGTGCACAATTGGAATACAATAATGTAAAGAACAAAAGTGAAGACAACAACACAATTAAGTAAACATCACTCTGATACTGATAACTAAACATCCTCACTGCAAGACATTCTATACGATTTCACTTCACTTTGGCAGAGTCGAGACGTTCTTGTACTCGATATCACGATTTGATGAATGGAATAATGGGCGACGAGGTGTCCCGATATCAAGGGAAATAATGGATGAGGCAGAGCGTTCTTCGCTTCGCCAAGTCCATTTTCCCTTGATATCGGGACACCTCGAAGGGCGTTATTCCGCTTATCACCCGGTTATCAGCAATTAAGTATTAATTTTAATATGTTAATTTAATATGTTGATCTAAGGCTTCGTGAGAAAGCAGATTAACCACTGTGCTTGGTACCTTTCTATGGGCACTACTTCCTA